>NW_026634173.1:54573-163881 GCF_024868665.1 Triplophysa rosa
ATATGTGCTTAGTGGTATTCTGTGTATATTTACATTCTTGTCCAAACTACAGGTCAATGTAATTGTAACCCCTTTATGTTTCATATCTACGTGTTTCCCTTTTCATGTCTTAGAATATGGTGTATAGCACAGTAATGTATTTTATACCATACTCATTTTATTCTATTCTATGTCTATTCCTGCTCCAAACACCCAGGCGACCATAAATGCAAATGAGTTAGTGTGCCGGACAAAGAAACATGTTTTCGTGCCCAAAACTATCTCATCACATTGGATCGCCCACCTTGGAGGGGCGTGACGCCCTCTGTGTTAAAACATCTGAACACGCAGGAAAGCTTGCACTTTTGTGTATGTTCGTTCGCTCGTGTGCGTTCGCGCTCGTGCGCGTTCGCTCGTTTGATTCTTCCAACCTCTCGAGACCTGTCTCTCCTCAGAGATAGCCTCTTCCAGCAGTTTGTGTCAGCTAAATCCAACGGACTCACGGCTCGCTCTGAACGCATCAGGACCTTTTGATACGCGCGCCAGCACTATGGAGGAATTTCATGATATGTCTTTATGTTTTTGATCTGTCTTTATGTTTTTGATCATTATTCACTATGTATTGCTCTTCGTTTTAAACACATTTGTATGAGATTCTGAAAAGCACCCTGCACAGCTGTGTTTTTGATGTCTGGCAGTGTTTATGAAATCTGGGGACTTTTTCCGGCCCCAACCCTACAGTATGACCAAATCTGGGCATGTTCCGCCCCGTTACTATGACTATAATCTACATTGAGCAAAGCCACAGTTTAATGGTTAATCACCATTAATTATTTGTAGGTTACTGTGTTTAAACTCATAGTTTACCCGAAATACACTACACCACATTAGACCTGTGCAAAGGCTATTGGCAGGTCCCTTTGACTGATTATGTCAAAGAGCTGACCGCTTTCCGGGCCCCATCAGGACTGTATCATTTCAATGTCATGCCTTTTGGGTTGCATGGAGCTGCAACAACTTTTCAACGCTTAATAGACCAAGTGCTCTCAGGGACAGAGGGTTTTGCTGCAGCCTACATTGACGATGTGGTCATTTACAGCGCCTCTTGGGAGGAACATCTGAGCCACTTAGCAGAGTTGTTTAGCAGGATAAAAGTTGTGGGACTAGTGGTTAATGCGAAAAAGTGTAACTTGGCCAAATCAGAAGTTTCTTACCTGGGATATGTGTTGAGGGGAGGTGTCGTAAAACCACAGGTCAACAAAATTGATGCAGTGCATTCTTGTCCAGCCCCAACAAAGAGGGTGAGGTCGTTTCTCGGCTTATTGGGTTGGTACAGACAGTTTATACCTAATTTCTCCAGCCGGGCTGCGGTCCTCACGGACCTTACCCGGAAAGACAAGCCACAGAAAGTAGTTTGGACTCCTGAGTGTCAGGAAGCCTTCATGGACTTAAAGGATTGTTTGTGCCAGACACCCGTTATGCAAAGCCCAAATTTTGACCTCCCTTTCACAGTGCAGACCGATGCTTCAGGAGTCGGTCTGGGAGCAGTGTTGTTACAGGGTGAGAGTGAAAGTCGTAAACCTGTTTGTGACGAGGGAGGCGTGACGAGAGCCGTGGGAGGAGGAAGCGAGGCCGTCAGCTGAGTGTCAGCTGGGCGTCACACCGGCCTCGTATCTCTCACGGAGGAGATCGGAAGCATAAAAGGACGAACGACAGGAGGATACGGTGAGAGAGGACCGGGCCCAAACATACGTTAAGTTTTGTTTATGTTTGTGTGGCCTTTTTTACTGCTGGATTTTTTGTTGTTTATTTTTGATTAAAGTTTACTCTGATTGTTCGCCGGTTCCCGCCTCCTTCCTTCCCTTTTATTGAGTTTATTACATTGGTGCCGAAACCCGGGAGGAAGGAGGGACATGCTGTCGAAGAGTCCTCGCCGCTGAGGGGGGATCGCGGTGCCGAAGAGGTTGGGCAGCACGGACGAGAGAAGTCCGCGAGCGGCTGCCCTGAGGCGGTGGTGCTGGCGCGTGTGCCCAGATGGGGCGAAGACCTCGCGCCGTGTCCTGGGTCTGAGGTGGGGTGGCTGCCATCCACGAGGGAGCGGAGAGGTCAGCCCCGCTTGCCGTGGGCCGGAGCCTGCTGCCATCCGCCAGATAGGGGAGGAGCTTTATGTTTGTGTGGCCGGCAGTCGTCCGTGAGGGGCTCCTGGCCTGTTTTGCTGCTGTTTATTGTTTATTTATTTTTGATTAAAATGTTTGAATGTTCGCTGGTTCCCACCTCCTTCCTTCCATTTTATTGAGCTTTATTACACTGTTCAATATATAAGTCACAAGTTGTTTCCTCAGGAGACCAAATACTCTACTGTGGAGAAAGAAGCGCTGGCCATTAAGTGGGCCTTGAACACATTAAGGCAGTGGTCACCAACCCTGCTCCTGGAGATCGACTGTCCTGAAGATTTCAGCTCTAACCCCAATCAAACACACCTGAACTATCTAATCAAGGTGTTCAGGTTTGCTTGATAATTACAGACAGGTGTGCTGAAGCAGGGTTGGAGCTGCAGTCTGCAGGATGGTCGATCTCCAGGAGCAGGGTTGGTGACCACTGCATTAAGGTATTACCTAATTGGAAAGGAGTTCGCTTTAGAGACTGACCATAGAGCTTTGCAATGTCTCCAGCGAATGAAAGACAGTAATTGCAAGGATTACACGCTGGGCTTTATCTCTCCAGCCATTCAAGTTTGAAGTGAAGTATAGACCTGGGGTCCAGAACGTTATTGCAGTCTTTTTGTCCCGACGCTCTGAAGAGTGACAGTCTGAAGAGTGACGGTTTTGCTGCTACAGCATAAGTTTTGTTCATAGTTAGCGTGAACAAGTGAGTACCTAGAAGCTTAGATGTACAGTTATGTTTTTTTTGTTTTGTATTTTATTCACATTCAAATTTATGAATTTGTCAACGTGAACTTCTTTATATACCTTAATAAAACTCCTTTTGGGAATTATCCTGTGTTTCGTCTGAGCCTTCCTACCATCTCCCTTGACCCAGTGGCATTCATTACCACACATTGACATTGCTTACCTTCCAGATACTTCAGGAAAGACAGTGATATCGAGACTTTTTGACTCGATATTGTCCGGACACCCTCATTACAGACAATGGTTCGCCATTCATGAGTCAGAAATTTGTGGACTTTACAAAGGTCTACTGGTTTCACCACATCACCACAAGCCCGCATTTCCCGCAGTCTAATGGAGAGGCGGAAAGAGCGGTGAGAACTTCTAAGCATATACTCAGGCAAGATGATCCCTTTTTGGCTCTCCTAGCCTACAGATCAACGCCGATTCAAGCAACAGGTTGTAGCCCTACACAGCTGATGCTAGGACGTCAGCTGAGGACACCGGTGCCTGTACTGGAAAAGAGACTGGTGAGAGACAACATGACAAAATGCAACTACAAGCTGTACTATGACTACTATGGTTGCCGACCATTTTCTGAACTCAGACCTGGAGACCCCGTAACAGTCAAAAGAGAAAATGGAAAAGTCTGGAACAAGACTGCCACTGTCATTCGCAAACACTCAACTCCACGTTCCTACATAATTCGCACGGAGACTGGAGACCTGAGGAGAAACAGAAAACATCCTAGTTTCTTCAACTTGTCTTCGCCTAAAAGGGTGAAGGAAGGTGAGAGAGCTGTGGATGGCAATCAGGTACGAGCTGAACAGCATGAAAATACTCAAGATCAAAATGGAGTTCAAAATAACCCAGAACAGCCTAAAACAATGGTTACGACCAGCGGAAGAGTCGTTAAACAGCCTGCGTACCTGAAAGACTTTACAGTTAGTACATAGGTTGCTATATGAGGCAGAATAATCCTCAGCATCTATGTGGGTGCCCGGTAATTTACCCGGAATCCCTAGCTAGTTACAGTATTTGTGATTCTGAAGAAAACTTTCAAGAATGTGAGTCCACAATTATACAAGAGTACATTACGGTAATCTGTGCCTGTTAATGCATGCTCAACTAATGCAGTTATTACGGCAGTGTGCGCGAGGTTGTACGTATTTTGCACTTCTGCAAATAAAGGGGCAAATGAAAAACAGGTAAAGAGTAAAGTTAAAACAAGTAACAGTCAAGTAAAGAATGTATAAAGTATACACAAATACAATAAATGTAAGTCTTAAACACAATGGCAATGTTAATTTGTCTGTTACATTTAACCATCAGCTTGCATTATTTTATTATTTTCGTAAGGATCTTTACATTGTGTACATTTCTGTACTTGTTGAACGAGAGACCTCCTCTTTCATTTCGTTCATGGGTGAGAAGTAGCAGCTCATTCTGTTCAGTTACGAACGAGATGACTGATCGTTCATGTCATTCACGAACGAGAACCAGTGGGTCCTTTAGTCCGTACACGAACGAGATGAACGAGATGACTGATCGTTCATTTCATTCACGAACGAGAAACAACGGGTCCTTTTGTTCTTGTACGAACGAGATCTCCTCGTTCAGACTCAAAATACGGGCTCGTTCTTTCAGTGAAGGACGTATCCGTTCATTACATTCAACCAATCATATGCTCTGTCAAAGCTCAAACTCGAACGCCATTGACTCGTGCTTTAGACACTCTTTTAAGCCAAGACACTCTCTGTGCTCGAGGGAGAGAATTCAGTGAACGAGAAATTGGAGTCATTGTATTTCGTGAATGAGAACGATTCGTTCACTTAAAAGATTTGTTAAAAAACTACCATAACTCAAGTCACCCCTCACCTAAGGCTTCACCTTTCTGGTAACCACTGTGAGAGCATTGAATGTACATCCTCGATTCCCCCAATACTCCTATCATATTAGGGCATCCTTGGTTGTTACAGCATTATCCTCACGTGGATTGGGTTAAAATTTCTATTTTGGCCTGGAACTCGTTTTGTCATCCGTCTTGTCTGGGTCTTGCCCCTTCTCCTGTCTTTGTGCCTTCTGTGTTTCAGATTGAAGCCGCCGATTTGGTCGGGGTCCCGGGGGAGTACCACGATCTTCGTGCTGTGTTCAGCAAGTCGCGAGCCACCTCTCTTCCTCCGCATCGCCCCTACGACTGCGCCATAGAACTCCACCCAGGCACGTCTCCGCCAAAGCGTTGACTTTATTCCCTGTCCGGTCCTGAAAGAGAGGCCATGAATAAATACATTCGTGAGTCTCTACTAGCTGGGCTCATTCACCACACCTCCTCAACACTCCTCCTCTTCATTTAGAAGAAGGACCTCTCCCTGCATCCCTGTATTGATTGTCGAGGTTTAAATGAGATCACTGTCAAGAATAAATACCCCTTGCCTCTCATGTCTACTGCCTTTGAACTGTTACAGGGATCCTGGGTCTTTAGTAAGCTAGACCTATGTATTGCCTACCACCTGTTCCGTATCTGCGAGGGGATTGGCATTTAATAAACCCTCGGGACATTACGAGTATTTGGTTCTCCCATTTGATTTGACCAATGCTCCTGCCATTATCCAGGGCTTCGTTAATGCCGTATTGGGAGACATGATAAATAGATTGTCTTTGTGTACCTGGATGACATTCATATTTTTCCCCCTCTCTCCAGGAACACACCCGACACGTCCGAGAGGTTCTCTAGCGATTACTAGAGGATCAACTATTTGTCAAGGCAGTGAAGTGTGAGTTCCACGACAACACAGTTTCGTTCCTTGGCCATATAATTTCCCCCAGGGGAATTGAACCTGACCCTGCTAAGATCAAAGCTGTCACCGAGTGGCCAATCCCTGACTCTCATAAAGCTTTACAGCGGTTCATGGGTTTCGGCCAAATTGCCGCTCTGCTCACAGCATTTACCTCCACCAAAGTCCCGTTCAAGTGGAATTCCAAAGCTCAGGTTGCCTTTGATAATCTCAAGTCACGTTTTGTCTCTGTTCTTGTGCTTTGTTTTCCAGATTCTGAACGGCAATTCCTTGTCGAGGTCGAGGCATCAGATGTCGGGATAGGCGCGGTTTTGTCTCAGCGTTCCAGCCCTTATCAGAAAGTTTATCACTGCGCTTTTTACTCTCACCATTTCAGCCCTGCAGAACAAAACAACGACATTGGCAACAGAGAGCTGCTTTGGGTGAGTGGCGCCACTGGTTGGAGGGGTCAGTGCAGCCCTTCTTGGTGTGGACGGATCATAAGAATCTGGAATATATCCGATCAGCCAAGAGGCTGAACTCACGCCAGGCCCATTGGGCACTCTTCTTCGGCCACTTTAACTTTACCATCTCGTACCGGCCTGGGTCTAAGAACGTCAAACCCGACGCACTCTCCCGTCTGTTCGAGGCACCCGGGGAGGAGCTTTCGGCCGATGCCATCTTCCCCAAGGAGATGGTGGTCGGGGCTATTACCTGGGGCCTCAAACGACGAGTAGAGGAGGTCGGTCAAGGGGTGCAAGTGCCAAGAGAGTGCCCGGCTGGCAGATTGTTTGTGCCAGCTGCGCTGCACCCTGATGTCCTTCAGTGGAGTCATTTGTCCTGGTTTGTCGGCCAACCAGGAGTCCGTGGCTTCCATCTGTGAGCGGTTTTGGTAGCCCGCCCTGGCCGCTGATGTCAGACAGTTCGTGTTGGCTTGCCCTGTCTGCGCTCAATGTAAGCCCTCCCACCGCCCTCCTGCTGGTCTGCTACGCACACTCGCCATTCTCTCCCACCCTTGGTCATACATCGCCTTAGACTTTGTCACTGGCCTCCCTCCCTCCGGTGGCAACACCGTCATCCTCACGGTGGTGGATCGTTTCTCCAAAGCGGTTCATTTCAATTCCCCTGCTCAAGCTCCCCTCCGCCCGGGACACCTCTCAACTGTTGGTGGACCACGTCTTCCGCCTCCATGGCCTGCCAGTCGACCTTGTGTCTGATAGGGGTCCTCGGTTTACCTCCCGGTTTTGGAAAGAGTTCTGTAGACAGATCAGGGCCACTTCGAGTTTGTCTTAAGGTTTCCACCCTCAGACCAACGGGCAATGTGAGCAAGCCAACCAGGATCTTGAACGTAGGCTCTACTCTCTGACATCCCATAACCCCTGCTCATGGAGCCAACAGCTCTCTTGGATTGAGTATGCCCACAATTCACTCCCGGTCTCCTCGTCAGGTAAGTCCCACTTTAAATGTTCTGTGGGTTATCAGCCTCCCCTGTTTTCCTCACATGAACCCTTCTGCTCTGGCGTTCATTCAGAGTTGTCGTTGCACTAGGTCAAGAGCCAGAGGGGTTCTGGACCGAACCTCCCAGAAAACCAAAGCAACAGCCGATCGCCACCGGTCCTCTCCTCCAGCCTATGTGTGTGGTCAGAGGGTATGGCTCTCTACCAAGGACCTGCCTCTCCGGGTGCCTTCTTGTAAACTGGCTCCCAGGTTAATTGGGCCGCTCCGCATCACCAAGGTGGTTAATCCGGTGGCTGTCCAGTTTAAGCTTCTCCCAAGTCTTGGTCGAGTTCACCCTATTTTTTATGTTTCCAGGATTAAACCAGCCGTCACGTCCCATCTCAACCCTGCCAGCTCGCCATGCGTTCTGTGTCTGCATCACTCACCCCGCCCCCGTCACTCCCAGTCAGGCTTACAGTTTTTCATCATTGTATCAGTCTCACAAACCTGTAGCCTTTTCCCCGTTCAGTAGCACACCTGTTATCTCATTATTCTCTCACTTGCAGCCCATTCCCGTTATTTAGGTTTTCCTATTTAATCCCTCTCATTCTCTCTTCTTATGTGAGACCATTACATGTTCTAGCCAGTTCTGACTGCCACAGTCTAGTGAGTCTAGTACTGTTTCCTTAGCCATAGCCATTGCCATAGTCACACTCTTCCTATCCTTAGTCTAGTTTCTTCCGCTGCCGTCTACTTCAGTACCTTAGCTTTTCTCTGCCAGTTCTCTCATGTGCCCAGTAGTTCCTGTTGGCGTCCCCGACCTCCCAGCAGTTGACACCCAGGCACCTCTCTCCCAGTGGGTCCATTTCTCTCAGTATGAGTCGTCGACGGGTCGAGTCATCTCCCCGCTGTTTGTTCTCCCCCCGTGGGTCAAGATCTCCCAGTGGGTCCATTTCTCTCAGTACGAGTCGTCGACAGGTCGAGTCATCTCCCCACAGTTTGTTCTCCCCCCGTGGGTCAAGATCTTCCTGAGTGTGATGCGTAAAGGACTGAGTTTTGTTTGTTTGTTGTATTTGTTTGGACATTTAATAAACCCACGTCACTCCCGCATTTGAGTCTCTGCCTCCTTGTGTGTCATGACACAATAGATCCTTGGAGAACAATAATGTACCCAAAAAGGTACAACATTATATTATGTTTTGAATAACCTGTAAAGGTACAAAAATGAACCTTAGGGTACCACCCCAGTCACAGAAAAGGTTTAGTTGTAAAGCTTTTTTTCTGACAGTGTGCATGTTCGTTTGAAATGTCTGTGCGATTGGTGCAATGGTCTCATCTCCACAACAGTAGACCAGATCATAACATAGTTATGTTATATTATATAGTTTAAGGATTCCCTTTCAATGTATATTATGGCTCAATGAGGAGGAAGTGTATTTTGGTCAGGGTATTTAAAGGAAGCTTGCAAAAGGATCAGGGGGATTTTGCAGGCAGATGAACCCCATACTCTTGTACAAATCTTTGAGTGTTTGATGTTTTGTTTTGTTTTTATATTTTCTGAATTAATTATGTAATTGAAATACAAAAATTACCTGACTAATAAATTGTTATGTCTGAATTTATTTTATTACATTATTATAAGTCCATGTTACCGCAAACGTATGTTCAGGTTAATAACCTGACTAAATCTTGGCTTGTGGTTCTTTCCCGGCTCCTATTCCCCTCTCTCTCCCCTAACTTCCTGTCTCTCTCCACTGTCTTATCAAAAGGCTATAATGGCTATATTGCTGGTTGGAGTTTTTTTCCCCTGCATTTGCAAACACACAGTCTGTCTGTTTCGATATGTACATAATGTAACCTATTCAGTTCCTGCTGCTTCAAGAGGCCCATATCCTCATGTGGTTTGTGCCACTGCTGAAACTAGAATTTCAGAAAAAACAGGAAACAGTGGTTGCTGTTGAACAGGTTACAAAAACTTATGAAAAGAAGCAAGAAGTAACAAATAGGCTACATTTCTGGATACAAATAAATGAAATATTATTGCAGCATGTGTGAACTCGGTCCTTAAAAAAAAAAACAGATGTTTGGCTAGTCTTGTCCCGACCATTTGCTTGGTGGCTTATTTTAAGTCTCTAATAGCAGGGTTGGGGATCCTGCCATTACAATGTCAAGGGGATAAAACTCAGATTCTTTTGTTATTATTTAGCCAAAGAAACATTAAGCAGTCTTTGTTAGCGCAGAGATTAATAGTTGGGGGCCACAGCTGAACAAAAAGCAGTGATTACAGCATGGCACATAATAGGACCACGCTGAGAGACCGGTAATGGCTGGTGTGAGATGTTAAGTTATGGACACACAACAGTGTTGTCAAAATTATCTGCATGTACACAGATCTACGTAAATGAGTAAAATCGCTGTGTTATGCATGTCAGGCCAGTGAATGGCGATGTCAGTTTGTAATTTGTAATTCATTACGGTTACGCACATGCACAAGTCATTTTAGAAAAAAGCAAGTTACTAAACTTTACGTGCATTTCATTCCGAAGTGATCATCCCTATGCCCTATTCCCTTCGAAGAGTAAAGCTCTTGATGTGTAAACTCTAGAGCAGTGGTTCTCAACTGGTATGGCCATGCGTCCCACATTTTCCCATGGTCATGAAGCCGCGACCCATTTTTTGGATATGTGACGTCACATGTAGTTTGTTTCAAAAACTGGTGACTAATACTAAAATGTAGGGGTGTAAAGGTACGTGTATTCATACCGAACCGTCACGGGCAATATTCCAAATATAGTCATCATTCCTATGCCCTACTCATTCGAAGGGCAGAGCCTTTGGAGTTAAGACTTTGAAGTGAACAGGCATTTGCCTTACATTATGTAGATGTTTGGAATGCACTTGGCAAAGGAAACAACGTAATTTCCTCATTATCTTCAGCTGGCATGTTCCTGTGAAAACAAAGCATTGTGTCCGTCAGCAGATGTTGCTGTTTTAATGGCATAAAACTTAAGCATAAAACCTAACGGTTTGCAAATAAACAATACATTTTACATTTTGAAAAGTTTTATATATATTAGTGTTTATATATTATATAGCATATTTTAAAAACTTTTTAAAATATAAAATGTAAGTTTATTTGCAAACAGTTAGGTTTTATGCTTAAGTTATGCCTAAAATGAGTACTGTTTTGCGTAAAATTAGAAAATTAGAACTGTCTTGCAACCCACCCATTGAGAAACACTGCTCTAGAGGGGAAAACGCAATATCTTTCAATCTGTCCATTTAATATTCACTTGGCAAAAGGAGCAATTAAAACAACAACATTTTCTCTTTATTTGGAGTGATGTTTTGTATGATGTCCCCTTCCCGATGGGCCCTTCGGAGGGCGTTATATCCCATTTGGAACACTCCATTTTATTAAGGAATATGAAGATTTTTTTGTCAAGAAATATTTTTATCAAGAAACATTTTGTGCAAAACGGACAGATCAATCCATAACTACATTTAATACACTTAAATAGAAAAGCTGACAGGTCAATCCATAACTACATTTAATACACATAAATAGCAAAAACAAACAAGAAAAAGGGGCATTAAAAATTCACACCTTAATGAAAATATTATCAGTCGTATCTACAGTCTGACACAGTATTTGTGCAGCATGATGCCTACTGTATATTCAGTCTGAAGTGGCATACAAATGTGATAACATACAGATGTAACATACACATGCATTACCACTATTACCATAAGATAGAAATTAATCATTCAGCCATCAAACATTGGGTTGAAAAAATTCCCAAAAGAGCTGTGATCAGTGTCATCCAAAAGTCGTCCATAAGAAGACCGTCTGCAACACACAAGCATATCATAAGACTACCTAACAATTTATTCTTAAATAATAACCTATCTATAAGATTTCAAATTATGATCAATACAGTGTTTTTAATAATTGGCTCTTGGGTATCTACATTTGGTATTCCCTAATATTTAATATTTAGATAATGTTCTTGTTTTATAATATTTACAATAAAGTTTTAGGGCAGACAAACAGAGGACAACATATTGATTTAATACTCACCGCATTTTGAAGTAATACGCTCCACCAAGTAAAATTATTACGATGGTGATGAAGCCAACTACAATGGCAGCTACACTTCCTAATAGATACATAAAGAATAAATAAAGAAGCCATTTCATTTGATGAATCATACCTGACATGTACTGTTGCTTGTTTCTATTTTTTCATTGTGGCCCAATAAAGATTTTTGAAGACACTTTTATTGCCTAGATAAAATATTAAACCAAGTGATCATTGTTTTAAAGATTGCACAAGCAAGTAGAAAACGTCACAAAAAAGTTTCATTAATAATGTCAAAGAGACGGTACAGGTTAGTGTTCAAAATTAAAACTGACTTGGCAATTGGTTAAAGATATTAAAACAATGGCAAAAGAGTTTAAAGAAAAGAGTTCTGAAAAAAATTCTAGCATGATGTGGTTGCTGATGCCAATTTATGTTTTAATCTATTGCAATCATATACAAGTGTGACCAACTACTCTCACTGTATACTTTTCAAGAAATGGCTATTTAATCTTATGTATGTATATTTATTCTGAATGAATAACCAATTGCCATTAAAAATTATAAGATTTAGTCTTCGAACGTAACGTCATCAAAACAAGGAGCAAGGTACAAACATAACCTTGTTGCTTATTAAAAACCTGAGGAACATTTTAACCATTATAGGAAAAAGTGAGTGAATTGTTAATAGTTCAAACAGTTACTGTATTAAATATTAACTTGGAACTTTCATTTTTGCATGTCTATGACCTTTAATATCCTAGAATTTAAACTTTGCAGAATATGTTTAATATGTATCTTAAAAGATAATTAAAAGTCATTGTATGATTTTCATGCTACCATCCAAAACCTTTCATTTAGTTGTAAAATCATTTTAGTTTAGGAATCATTGTAAAACTATGTTTAAGGACATTCCCAAACATGCATGTCAACTGAAAATAAAAAAATCATAAGTAAACCTCAAAACACTCCCTTGACCAGTGGGCTTGTGTGAAGTCAGAAAGTCAAATTAAACATATATTTCAACAACATACACACATACCTGAGCTTAGAGCCTCTGATTCCTTTTTATGTTGGCCAACCGTGGTTTTGTGTTGCTTTATTGTAAATGTTTTTTTGGTTGTTGATGGTTGCTCAGATGACACAAACACTTTAAAAGTAGAGGGTATCCGTTTTGTTGTATGTGCTGTAGGTGTTGTAATTTTGCCACTAGTTTTCATTGCTTTTGTGTTTTCAGTCTTTAATGTCTGAGTTTCAGTAACAATACTGGATGGGGTTGTAGTCAATGAATCAGCCACATTGGACTTGCTGGAGATCCTAATTGCGGTGGAGGTTGAATGAACACTAGAGGTTCTACTGGATGTTATGTTAGATTCTGCTGAGGTCTCCACAAACGTTGTTGTTTGATTAGTAAATCCCATCATGGTAACTGATTCAGTTGTTTGTCCCGCTTCTAATGTGTTAAAATGTTTTGATGTTGGTGATGCTGTGGTTGCAATAACTCCTGGGGTTAATTCTGCCACAGTTGGTGCCATGGATGTAGTCATTGTTGAGCCTCCAGTAATGACCAAACCTTTGTATCAAACATGCACACAGACATATCAACAAACAAGAAAAGGGCATTTAATTGTGCAAATGTGCAATGTTTGATACGTGTATTGTTTGTATTACAAGCATTAGACTTGTATTAAGCGTGCATGTCAACAAATAAACACCACAGTAGAAATGAAAATGAGAAAATGCAGGAAATAAAACAACTCCTTTTTTGAGAGTCCTAATGTACGGTAGTTTAAATGAATATTTGATTAAATGAATATTTACTGTAACTTCTTTACAAAAAACTATCACGTTTATATATGCTGCATTTAGCATGAGTATTTAAAAGGGATTTTCAATTAATTGGTGACGTTGTAGATCTATAGTCTATTTCGCTTATTTAATTAAAAAATAAATAATATGTAATTTCATGGGCAAAAATGAGCCTGTTGATAAATATAAAATAAGTAAAACGTACATATAGCACTATAAATGTCCTGACATCAATATATTATACATGAAGCATTACGTTAAAAGTTAACTTACGTATTAATTTATCAAGATATTATAAACGTACCCGTTAGTATCAGTATTGTTGAAGAGAGCATTTTCGTTTCCTTCCTCTTTCTGTTTAACCGTCCCTCTCTGTCTCTCGTCACGTATGAGAGTGATAAGGAAATATAGACGCAGTACAGGGCGCAGTTTTGTGAGTTGTGCACGCCTCTGGTTCACTGTGACCTTTAACGTTATGATACATACAGATGAACATGTAGCAATGTAACATTTTTAAATCAATTTGTTTAATAACGTGGCATCAAATAAGGTTTATTGTTATGATAAATAGATAGCCTATGCATATTGCCAATTCTTAAAACACTTGTAGATGATCATTACATTTTATTCCATAGACAAATAAATTTAAAATTATAATAGCCTAACTCGAGATCAATCCGCCCAGTCGCCCACCCCAATATAAAACATAGTTTTTATAAAAGGTAGTTGTATTTAAAACATGTAGCCTATAGCTCTGAAAAGGGACATCGTTTTTAAAAAAGCGTAATTTTTTTAGCAAGAGGCAATTTGGCTTGGTTTAACGTACACGTTTCATTCCAGTATAATGTGCCAAGATGGTAGTTTAAATGGTATATGACCAAATTCACCACTAGATGACAGAAAATCTAAATTAATACACACTACAGCAGTAATAATGCTGGTGTTATCAGACTTACAGTACCTATAACATTATAATTATCTTTGAAGAGGACACATGCTTATAGACTATAGCTTATAGAAAGAACTTCTATAAAGAACCACAGGTTGTATACTGGACAAAATTTATTTGGGCAGTTCGCAGCGAGATACATGACACAGCCAAGAAAGCATCAACCCACAAAACCATTTTATTTATACAATTGCGCATTAAAACCACATAGGGGAGCCACAGGTCAATCTCATAGCATTTGAAAACCTTAAATATGCTACAAGGGTCCTCAATATTATACTGTTAGAATAGTTTAGGTGTCCGCATACAACAGCATATATATTTAGAAGGGATACAAAAATCAAAGTGCAATACATTAAAGTAATTAATGTGCTCATCTGCATTATACGCGCTCATTACACAGAAAGTATCTAAAAACCCCAAAATGTTCCAAATGCAAGGCTTTTCTTCACGCTACCGGCGGCCGCCCAAGTTCAACAACCCGAAGCCGCAAATTATCCAAATGACATTTACCCACGTCCCGGCACGGCAGCTTTGTTAAGAAACTCAGCAGTAGCCTACCCCTTTCTACAAGGAAACAACTTTTATCAGAAACACTTGTGTGCAAGTAGTACGTGGTGTAGAGGTGTGGACTTTCCCACGAGACGTCATTGCCCCTCCCCCTTTTATTTGGGCTGAGCGGCTACTCATACCTTTGTGCGGATAGTTGACAATATACTGTAAATGTGTCTTATGGCGTGACAGCAAACATTTAAACTAACTGTTAATAATATATTAATAATGTAAAATAGCATTAGAGAGATTTGTCTTCATTTTTAGTTTTTTTTCTCTACATTTTTGCTGTCACACTTAAGGACATATACGGGTTCTTTTTCAACCGCACACACACGCACATACACATGCGCGCACACACACACACACACATAGTGTCATTGTGTTGTGTTGTGTCATGCTATTTTACAAGACAAATACTGAAACTAGTCCGGTTTATCTTCATTCCAAACCCATGACGATCTACCAAACTCTCTGGTAGAATAGGCTATGTAGCTATATGAAACAAAATGGGTGCAGCTCTGTTTAAACACAGCAAGCATGTTGCCTACTTTACTGTAGCCTACTGTGGGCTACTTTCCTTCATTATTTCAAAGGAGAATATTTGCCAGCTCAATTTAATTATTTCATTTGACTTATTTACTTTTAGTTGTTCAAGTAACTGTAGATCTCCACTAATGCGACTTGCTCTTTAGATAAAGAGCAGTCAACTTGTGTAAAAAACATTTAAGGCAGTTTACAATTTGTTTAAATAGTAAGTGCGTTATTATATGTTTATAAGATTAGAACAAAACTCAATTTTGATTAAAGGGGTAAGATACTTTTTTGTGTATATCTTTTGGATTAAACATAAAGCATGTTAAATGAGTTCATGTACACCTGTAGTTATTTTGGTGGCTCAGGATGTCAGACAGGCGTTTATGGTTTGTATGCGTGGTGTCCTTTTCTCGTCAAAGTTAGGCTATATTGATTCTCGTATGTGTTAACTCTGAAAATAACAGAAATCCCAAATAATTAAAAGGAAACAAATATGTAGGTTTCTTAGTTTTCACTCCAATGAGATGTTTCATGAGTGTGACAGATTTTCTAAAATAATATTGTTTCACGCGGTTTTAGCCACTTGTACAAATATAATACGTGGCGTCCTTTTTGTGGGCGGTGACCATACATTTGCAGGACGTCGATGTGTTCGGTCTCATTCGGCGCTGCACAGCCCCTTCGGCGTATGATATAAACGTACCGCGAGAGCGATTCAAAAGCATACGAAGCAGTCTGCTCTCGCAGTGCTTTGGCGTCATAAGCCGATCAGTCTGCACGGCGCCGCATGATTCATTTTACAGAAGAGTTGCTGTCGAAACTAGGATTAGTTTTGATAACAAGAGTAGACAGTCATGTGACTTCAATAACAATGGACACATTTTACGAGATCCTCCCTACAGGAGTTTCTGTCCTGTTGCTTTTATTACTCTTTTAAAAAGTGTTACCTAAACAAGAACACCATTTCCAGCGCTGAGTTTGGTAGGGCTGCTCACCTGCCATGAGAACACCTGCGATTTTTATTTGCGGGTTGGTGCTCGCACCCTGCGGGTGGATATTAGACCTGACGAGCACCGTGGCACCAAGCTGGCGCACCATCCATAATATCGCAGGAGAATCGAGTGATGTGGTTATACAGCAAGGAATCTGGGACATTTGCAAGACATTTACATCATCCCGGGATATTCAGTGCAACCAGCAGGACACACAATACTTTAGCAATCAGATCATCAAGATTGCGCAGGGGTTGATGTTGGCATCACTTATTCTCAATGTTATAGCCATTGGCGTGGCATCTGCTGGAGTCAGATGTTGGACCGATACACCACACTGGACAGTCGCTGGGATCGGCGGTCTTTTCATCTTCATCTCAGGGGTCCTCGCCATCATTCCAGTGGCGTGGTATACTCACATTATGACCTCGATCAGTTCTCCGTCCACCGACATTCGTGTAGGATATTGCTTGGTGTTGGGCTTCATCGGCGGCATTATGGAAGTGATTGGAGGTTTGGTGATGTCCATCGGTTTATGTCGGTGTTGTGGCGATCAGTACCGCGGGAACAGGGCGAAAACAGATGTGCTTAAGTCCACGCGCGATCCATCTCCACTCCGTAGGGTAACTGTCCCGAGTGTGAGCAGCAGCGCCAGCAGTGTCCCATATTATTACTCCAAAGATACCGAAGTAGACTTTCCCAGGGCGAAAAGACAGCCGGACAGTAGACCTGTGAACACTGCTTACACAACAAAACCATATGATTCTGATTTGTAAAACGCACACACATTTTCAAACCGACGGCATTTACATAAAACAATGCTTAAACAATATCCTATCGCAAATATAAGGATTGGTTTTAATGGAAACTATGATGGTTGCTTCCATTATTTACCTCTATTGTAAGTCGCTTTGGATAAAAGCGTCTGCTAAATGACTAAATGTAAATGTCTCTGTGGGTCTCTACTGGTAATGTAGAACTGCTAATAGGAACCAAAAGAACACCGGTAGATTCTACTGAAATATAACACAAAACACGCTACATTTGGTAGTTTTTAAACGATTGGATTTTGTTCATGGTATTCTCAGTGGAAACCATTTTATATTTTCTGCCTACTCTTTAAGGCAGTCACCATATTAACTGCGTAAAATGTCATACTTACTGCACCACAGTTTAACCAAAGTAATATAGGCCTAGTAAACTGTATTGTCTTTCTTATGTGTAAAAGTTGAAATTCATTTTTATGTTACTGCATGGTGACTTGGCTCATGCAAGTTACACGTTTTGGGTAGTCAGACGTGATCTCATGTTTTTAATGTGATGTCACTGGATGTGTTCAATATTTAGATAATGCTAGTTTTATGTAGCCTATAAGCATCACAGGTGTGTCAGGTTTTCAAAATATCTGTAGGAGAACCAAACACTATTCTTTTATACTTTTAGTATGCTATTGTCAGGCCGTCATAATTTGGAATGCAGTCCTACCTCCATTGTCACTTGACTTTTTGAAGAACTTTAAGATTTGTAATCTGTATTGTATAAATGTTTATTTTTCAGGAACCTTTTGAGTTTGTGCAGTTATACATAGGCCTACTACAAAAGGCAAATACATTTATCTAAGAACTTTAATCTTTGAAAAGCATTATAGCCTACATAAAAGGCAACAATTGTCGCAGTAACATATAATTTGGTCAGCGGGGTCAGAGGAGGCGGGAGGCAGAGAAAAATATCATAGCTAAAGCTTTCAAATGAACACTTATTCACATTCTTAAAGTTGTTAACACCTTGATGATGACCATAAATGCATAGAGATATTTTATTATTTTATTTTTCTTTTGTTTTGCGTGATAACAGGCGACATCACATTGCATTATACGCAGTGTCAAATCACGCAATGTCATTTGCTTCCGTAAAAAGTGCTTCCAAAAACAGGCCTAAGGGAGGAAAAATTTAAATTGAAAGTATCGATCTGTCATAACCAAAACCAATAAGCTGTTATTATCACGCTTATCAAGCTTGCCATTGAGACTTTAGCCAGCATGACTGTAAACTCGTGAGTCTGTTGGTTTTTACAAAGTAATGAAAAGACTTAATAATCACAACAACCCAAGAGAAAATCTCCTGTTTAAAAAAATAATTATTGTGTTGTATGTGTCAGTTATTGGATGACACTGTGTGGTTTGCTCTAATAAATACGGAAATATAGGCCTACAATGTCGTCACGTTTTATTCGGATCAGGAGCATATTTAGCAAATAGGTTTAATAGTGATCAATCTCTGTTTATTTCCACCACTCCCTCTGGTGTTCACAAGAGTGAGATAAAAGACCTCTGTATCAGTTATTTTAGAGTAGGCCTATGTGGTAATTTTGTACCTGACATGCACCCATCAATGTTGTTTATTTTCCTGTATTTTATGATTATCGATGTGATGGCTCACGAAGGAGAACTATGATTTTGGAGTATATTAATTACTGAGTGATATAATATATACACATAATAAAAAATATTTTTAAATGATGTTGAGTGCAACTTGTTGTCCTGTTATTTTTCTGTCCTTTTAGGTCACTGTTTTATGAACGTTTTAGGCTATACCATTTATAATTACTTCTTTATCAGTTCATTTTATATACTGCAAGTGTCTCAATCATCCTGAATTAACCATATAATAATTCATTTATAACAACAGCAAATAGGGTATGTGTGTAAATGTAAGATATTAACATGACCTATGATCATTTAAGGCAGTTTATGAAAGAGGCTGAAACCAACATACGAAACCACTGCGTTGGACTCAAAACCTTATAGGTACAAAATTGCAATTGTGAAACCTAACTGTGGTCTTCTCTGTTCATTCTTTAGTCACACAGACTGGAATTCCATGTCTGGTTGAAAGAGTGGCATGCAGTTAAAACCAGTTTAAGATGAACCAAACATTCAAGACCACACCTCTTCAGATGCTTATCAGACAGATCCACCTCCTTCAAGTTTCAGTATGTTTCTTCTTAAGCACCAGACAAACTTCATTCCCTTTAGAAGGGGACAGCAGTTATAGCCACAATCATGAGAACCCCAGGTATCCTGATATTCGGCTTGGTCTTGGCACCCTGTGGATGGATCCTGAACCTGACCAGCACTGTTGCGCCCAACTGGCGCACCATCAACTCCCTTGCTAATCAACCTCAAGACTTGGTGGTGGAGCAGGGAATCTGGGACATCTGCAGGACTTTTACAACGTCAAGAGTGCAACAGTGTAACCAACGAAGCAATGACCAAACATATTTTGACCATCAGATTATTTTAGTTGCTCAAGGCATGATGGTCGCATCCTTGATCGTGACCGCAGTTGGTTTGGCTGTGGCAACACCTGGAGTCAGATGCTGGAGGGACAATCCCAGATGGATGTTGGCTTCTCTTGGCGGTCTCCTTATTTCCTGCTCCGGGGTCCTGACCATCATCCCAATTGCATGGTACACCCACGTTTTGACCAGCATCAACTCCACCTCAATCAAAAGAGACCCAGCAAAAGCAGATGATATTCGTGTAGGATACTGCATCGTTCTGGGCTACATTGGGGGTATCATGGAGGTCCTTGGGGGATTTGTGATGTTCCTTGGGATATGCTCCTGCTGCGGAGGTCGGAACCGTGGAGAAAAGCCTCAAACCAACACAGGCAGAACAACATTTAGACCAACACCTATACCAAGGGTCAACATACCAAGAAGCTATGATGTAAGCAGTGAAAGGAGCAGTGTACCATATTCTAAAAAGTCACTGGATGATGACCTGGACTTCCCAAGAGCTAAACCTCGAGACATGGGGTCTATTAACACATCATACACTGGCAGGCCTTATGACGCTGATCTGTGAAATTCTACAGTTTATGATATATTACTCGACCACTTTGTGTACTTTGAAAGAAACTGTCAAGACCTGATGGCAGTTTGAACACTTTGAAGGAATACACTTGGTGCAAAATTTGTTACACCAGTCATACTATTGGAAATATGTTGAATGTTGACAGCAGTCATTTATTGAACTTGCCATTTATGGAAGGTGGAATTTCCCCCAAAAAAACATGAAGGTTATAAATTTGCCATTTAAAATGACCTAAACATATCCTTCTGTTAAGATGAACATAAATTACTTTATCTGTAAGAAATTAATTCAATTACTTTATACTGACTAAATTCTGAAAGCAATAAACGTTTTTAATGTACATACTAAAATTAAATTCCCCCTTTCAGTCATAGGGTTTTTAGGACTGAACTTCTGTGATGTGGCATAACCAGTAAAACAGGTTGGTTACGTTTTTTCTGGAAGCCTCGCAATGTGGGAGATATTTGAATGGCCAAGTGATCCATTAGCCATGTGAATGAAACTCTATAAACAAAATTTGTCATGATGGACTATACAGACAAAGTATGTTGCTTTTGCTCTACAAGGTATATTTTGTACAGTTTATTGTTTAAATCAATACATTCTGTACATTAATTTTACCTTTAGGCCTATTTATATGAACACAATCAGTCTTCTTATATTTAAAATGGTTAGTATACACTGTAAAATGCCTTCAATCAGGATTCAGGAATGATCAAATTAGTCTTTATTCAGATAAAACTGGGAAGTTGTTGAATCTTCAACTGTAAAAAAAGTGCAGCAGTTCCATAAATTTAAGTTTAAAACCATGATACTGTATGAGATGATTTCAACATGAAGGAAATATAATCTTGCAATTGAAAAATGCAAGATTCTATTTCCTTCATGTTGAAAATTGTGAAAACCAAAAAGTCAGTATCTAGAAGACAACTTGATTCTTTAGAACTGTAACAAATAGATAATAGGACAACATCTCTCAATTACAGACACTCAAAAAAACATCCTTTACCTTTTATTGTTGAAAGACTTTTAGTCTATTAACAATAACTCTTTATCTTTATAATAAAACACTGTCCAAATAGTGCTGATAACACTGCACATGAACTAGACCAACTTTAAACTTAACAACACTGTATTGAACCATGTTTTATTTGTGACACTTAAAAATACCATGACTGTGTTCAACAACAAGCAACCTGAAATACCTGCCAGTGACAGGAGTCCATAAAACCCATTCAGTATTTATTCAAACTCACAGTCAGGACTAAAGTAAATATAACATTAAAAATAGCAGCTGCATACCTGGCATTGCTCTGCAACTAGTCAACATGTTTATGATGACAGACATTCATCTCCCCCTACAGGTGTGTCAACCAAATTCATCATCAAGTTTTGAACAAAAACAATGCAAAGGGCTGTCATAAAACGTTTCGTATACAATCATTCTCAGTCAGGTGCATTATAGTAACTACTAGAGGTTTTCAATTCAACAGAATAACTTTATACATAGTATGTAAATAACATTAAAGATACACAGTATACACACTTGTGTACAATTGTTACATGACATGGTGAAAACCTGTATAATTTGGGGTAACAGTGCTGCAAGCTTTGATGGCTCCATCTCAAGTTCTGTTAAGAGGAAAAGAGCAAGAGATAAAGAAAGGTGGGGAGAGAGCGTGTTATCTTATCTTATTGAGTTTTTGAAATTGTGATCTGTGGTGGGAAAATGGCAAACCTGTTCTATGGCATGTTGCATCAAGACATGTTAAATATGTGCTCCATTTCTTCCTAGAGCTTCATTGGTTGCCCTTTTTCTGAACGGATAAAATCAGTTTAAAGACTTTATACATGTAGATTGCAAACACCAAAATCACATACCTGTGTATTGAACAATTATCATGTAATTATTTGCTATGGCACACTCCACTTTTACTATTGCTCATACTTGGGGTTTGTGCGGCTTGTTGAAGCAATGTGTAACACATTCAACGTTCATTTAGCAACTTGATGGCAATGTCCTGGCTGCATGTATTTTTTTATAATGCATTACAGTCACTATGCATAGGACAGTAAAGAAAAAATGTTTGCGGTCAAGTCCTACCTCCGCTTTGCCTTTTGCCGAATGAATGCCAGCAGAAATATCAGGATGATAAAGGCAATGAGGAATGCCAAGGTGCCAAGGGTGAGTGGTAAGGAGAGAGCCTCATTGATTGTTTCATTACAGGTGTCACCCATGTAGCCCAACTTACACTCACAGACGGATACCCCATTTACCACCACACATCTACCTTGGATGCATTTGTCATCAGCACAAGTGAATAGAGAATGAGACATGCCACCATCGGCCAGAAGGTTGATGGTAGAGACCGACATGTTGAAACTCTGCAGTGCAACAAAGAGAAATGCAGACTTGATTTGTAGTAAGCTCATTACCAACTTCTCCAGATTTACATGGGCATATAAATTGGCATATAAAACTAACTTGTATCTTGAATACAATTTTTGCTGATATTTATATCTCTATTGTGAAAATGTACTGTTAAGCCCAAAATTATTCATACCCTAGATAAATATAACCAAAGAAGGCTGTGAAAATAAATCTGAATCTTTTGATCTTTTATTTAAAAGATTTACAAAAATCTAATTTTCATTACAAAATAAGAATTTTAAATGGGGGAATCTCACTTTGAAATTACAGTTTTTCTCTACTACATATTTCTCATAATTAATCATAACCTTTTATTCAATACTTTTTAAAAACTTTTTGCCAACAGCTCTTTGCCTGTAATGCCTGATTTTTGTATGGAGAGCATACACGAGTTTAAAGACAATTCCTTTATACAGTATTGCTCAAGACCCTTCATTGCCGTGTTGGTTATTTTCCTCTTCAGTTCTCTGCACTCATTATTTACAGGGTTCAGGTCAGGAACTGGGATGACCATGGCAGAAGCTTGGTCTTGAGCTCAGTGACCCATTTTGTTTTGATTTTGATGTTTTTAGATCAGTCAGGACAATCAGGTTCACCAAACACCAATCTTGAGTGTTTGTGGATACAAAAATTGTTTTTTAGATTTATCAGACTATATAACATTTGAAAAGTAACTGACAATACTGGAATTTCAAATGGGATGGGCTCTTTGGTCAGATGAAACTAAAAAAATAACTTTTTAGCAAACACAAATTGGTTTGGTGCACTCAGGAATAAAAAGTACCCTACGTGTAAAATAATATACACTGCTGTATAATCTTAATGTTTTGGGCCTAATTCTCTGCTGGAGATCCTGGACATCTTGTTCAGATAAATGGCATCATGGGTTCTATCATATATTAACAGATAAAAAAATAAAACCTGACTGTCCATGCTTGAAGTCACATAACAGGCCAAGTTTGTATCTTCCAATAGAACAATTATCTAAAAACAAACATCAAAATCAAAACAAAATAGGTCACTCAGCACAAGACCAAGCTTCTGCCATGGTCATCCCAGTTCCCTGACCTGAACCCTATAGAAAATGAGTTGAGAGAACTGAAGACGAGAAGCACCAACATGGAGCTGGCAATACTGTAAAAAGAAATTGTATTTGACCTATTGACAGATGTTGAATAAAAGGGCATTAGAGGAAAACTATTTATTTCAAAATGAAATTCCCCCATTTAAAATTCTTATATTTTGTAATGAAAAGTTCGATTTTTTTAAATAAAAGATTAATAAAGGCTTAATGATGCAGATTTATTTTCTTTGGGCATATTTACCTAAAGGGTATGAATAATTTTGGGCTTGACTGTACATTTTCACAATACCAATTTCAGTAGGGCTGCAACAACTAATCGATAAAATCGATAATAATCGACAATGAAATTCGTTGTCAACTAATTTCATTATCGATTAGTTGGTCTGTGACGTCACTTGCGAGCTGCGCAGTTATAAATCAAGCGCATCTTCTTCCCTTTTAAAATGACCGTTTTAGACGTGTCTCTCCGTGCAGCATGAGCTGCGCAGTTTTAAAGTCACACGTGTCTCTCCGTGCAGCATGAGCTGCGCAGTTTTAAAGTCACACGTGTCTCTCCGTGCAGCGCGAGGTGCGCAGTTTTAAAGTCACACGTGTCTCTCCGTGCAGCGCGAGGTGCGCAGTTTTAAAGTCACACGTGTTTTGCATGCATCTCTTCAAGCTGCGCAGTTTTAAAGTTTAAAGGGGAGAGGTTTTTTAAATGACAAAATTAAAGATTATATTAGTAAAACCCAATTTGTGGCGTTTGCACTTTGCAAAGTACATAATAGGCTAAATACCCTGATTTGGTGGTTTATTTAGTTCAGAGGTGGGTAACGAAGTACATTTACTTGAGAACTGTACTTAAGTATTACTTTTTCTGTTTACCTTTTACTGTACTTCACTACATTTGAATGACAAATATCTCACTTTTCATTGCACAAAAAAATGATTTCCTTGGCGACCCTCCCCTCGCTCCCACGTTTGGGAGAGACTATTGTCAGTTGCTTCTAATATGACACACCTGAATCAACTCACCAGGTGTATTAATTATGGAGATATTCACAACATTTTGGGAGAAGGCTAATGAGTTCAGTTGTGTATACTTTCCCCATATCTGATTTACTTATAAGCAAAAGATGTAATTACATTTTATCTGATTAATCGAAAAAATAATCGCCAAACTAATCGATTATCAAAATAATCGTTAGTTGCAGCCCTAAATTTCAGCAAAAATTAAATTGGTGAAACCATAATCTAAACCTCACAAACAAAAAGGTGTATTAACTTTTAACAATTGCTTGAGTAAACAACAACTGTTACTAATAAATTGCAGTTATTCCAATTTGAAAACTTACTTTTATTCTATGGTGTATTCTAATTACCTTTAATTATTTATTTAACATTTTATATTTTTTTGTAATTTAAGAAAGACTGAACTTTCATACCCTTTGGCAAACACATTAAATAGCTCTTTTTAAGCAAAGCAAACCCCTTAATTGGGAAAAATAATGCACAGAGACTAAAGTCATAAAAATAAAAACCGCTAGACAAGCACTAATAAAACGTATACTGTCAATGTAAGTGGAAACGCTTAAAGGTGAAGTCAAGCCAGGACCATTCTTAAAACAAGTCTGTCTTCGCAAAAGACGTTTAAATACTTACCATTCCTAACTCAAAGGTGGAAAACACCCTCACAAGTAACAATGACAGGAATGACATCAAAATTGAAGACAGTAATTTCAAGAAGGCTGTAAATTCCCCGACACAAGACGAATAGACCTTCAGAGCAGAACTGAGACCCACCCATTCAACACAATAGCAGGTGATTGCCAAACAAGAACAAGACTCTTATCTGATTCTGAACAAGCAAGGAAGAGTGAACTTCAGGGTAAATAAGGGCCACATCAAAACATTACCCGCACAGTAACAGTTTAAATATTATGCTGTATGCACCGTACCGTAATTTTGACTCGTGGCTACCGGCACTGAGTTTGACACCCATACAACAATCGCGCAGTTCCCACAGGTGTTAGAGATGATGCATTCAATTCTTCAATCACACTGCGCTGGGTGCGCATGCGCTTCCCACGAATAATGGCGCCGCCATGTCAAAAGATAAAAGAATGTGTCACAAAAATGTATCAAAGATAAGATTGATATTAATCGCCTAGAATGTTTGAGTAGGTCATTAATGGTTCCATAGGCACCTAATTATGTTTCTGCTGGTGGGTGCTCATTACTCAAACCAACAAGATCTGATGTAACAGTGGGCATAACAAATGACCTTCCGGTTAGAAATTAGGTGTGTAACGTTACCCTCATGCGGCGCTTTGCAGACCGATGGGCATGCACTGCTTCAAGTCAGCCGCCGATCAGTCTGCGCAACAACGCATGAGGTTGAATACACTCGGAGCATTTATTGCCTACGTTGCCTAAGTTCTATAACACCTTACATTTTAAAATTTGTTCGAATTAGGCCCTCCAACATCCCACATGAATCATCTGAAGAGTAGACCGATCGGCGAGATTAGCCGCTTGCAGTCTAGGCGGGAGGAGTTGAAATAGGAGCAGTCAGATCATAGAAATATACTGTATATTTAACTAGACGCTGCATTGTCCGCTGGATCGTACATCAACGCCGCCGCCATATTGGTGAGTGCAAAAGCCGACTACGACATACGAGTGAATGGTGGAGCTGCAGTTATCTGCATAAAAACACATCGTCGTTTTCATTTCTCAACTAATTTCAATATGTTTCTATTTACGTGGAGTACAGAAACGTTTTGGCTCCAGTTAAAGATGGTTAGACTTGAAAATGTGTTTATCTATGGGATTACTTTTGTGCCAATAAAAATGAACGCAAACTTTTAAAAAACGAACAAAAATATACAATGAGAAAGAAAAAAACACTTTGATAATGAAAACAATAAACTCAATTGCAAGAATGTGACTTGATTTTCAAATAAACTGCTATTTTTCTTAACAATTTTCTAAGTTTAGTTTTTGCAAATAATAGTTTTGAATTCGCTGCTAGATTTTTCATTTGTGCTTTCCGAGTTTTCCTTTACGCTTCTCAATTTTTCGTTTGCCTTTCTGGTCACAAATCTCACGTGTATGCAGGATTTATGGCCGCTTTACGCTGATTGGCTAGTGAGTTTTTGATTGATAGCTCCCTGACAAGGAAGTCGATACTGAAGACAGTACAGTGCAACGAATCTTACAGAACGATCTGCATGCTGTTATCTTTATTGTTTGTACTTAAAACTACTTTCTTATTTAGTTAGTATATCAGTAATTGGTATTTGAAGTTGGTAAGTCACGCGCTGTGTGGATCCAAGCGTCCTCCTCATCCTCAGGTAAATGAATGTAATTCAGATAATAAAGAAAATCACTAAAAGTTTTATTCCTGTACAGTAGCAATTCTGTCTTTACTAAGCGCGTTCATTGTGTTTTTTATATTTTTTGTCAGGTATTATTTTATGGCCTATTAAGTAGGGCTGTGCCGATAAACGATATCATATCGAATCGCGATAGAATGTATTTCAAAAACGATGATAAGCTATTGGCATTTTGACTCGATATGGATTAATCTTACAGTTTAACAGAACGCAGAAATAAACGCAACAACAGTCAGTCAGCGTGCAGCTTTTAGCATGCACGTCAACGTACAAAGTCCATCTCATACTGCACTTGGCAAAGAAAACTCGACATGAGGAGGAAAACATTACTGAAAGCGGAAACAAAGGTGAAACTAACCTCGAGTTGTCATCACGCGGTTTATCAAGTGTCTTATTTTTTTCGCAATCGCCGGTTAAACAAAACAAATGTGAGGCGCAATTGCAAGCGAGTTAACGTTACTTCGAAACTCGAGCACAAACGTTTTTATATCCATCGTTAACAATATCTGCTAACATGAGCTGGTGCATATGAAACAAACCAGCGCTGCCCTGTACAGATTAGAGCTGCAATAAAGTTGAGTTTGTGTGCACATTAAAATATTGAACCTTGTATGTAAGATGCTTGCATGATTAAAGAAATGTACTACAGTTTATGTGAGATTCTTTAAGGTTCACTGAATACATTGAATGAATCCCACTACTCGAGCAAGACATTATTGCAGCGTTATGTATGTGCGCAGGTGCTCACTGCTGAGCCAATAGCGTTCGAATGTACGCAGTAACGGAGCCCTTTCATTGGTTGAATGTACTGAATGAACACTCCCTTTACTTAACGAGTCAATTGAGTCAAAATGAGACTGAATGAACTGGTACATGTTGTTTATGGCCTAATATCCTCTGTGTTGCAACAGTGCATTAATTTAATTGAATTTTAACTGGTTAAAGGTTAACTTTTGTTAATAAACTGTATTTAAAATAGATTATTTTAAATACAGTTTTTAAATTATATATATATCGAAATAAATATCGTTATCGATCAATATAGAAAAAAACTATCGAGTTTACTTTTTTTGCCATATCGCCCAGCCCTACTATTAAGATCATTTTCTTAAAAAGGAACGAACAACTTGCATTGCACTGCTCCGGGTGTACGTGTGTTCACTACTCTCTGGATGGGTTAAATGCAGAGGTCACATTTCGGGTATGGGTCACCATACCTGACAAATGGGTCACTTTCACTTCACTTTACTTCACTTCATTATAACATCCAATAAAGACACGTTACAGATTATTGGGTTGTGAGAAATTAACGTGCTAAATGAAAACATTGCTGCATAGTTACTGTACAGAGAAACTTTTAGCGATTTTATTATCTCGGTTACATAAATGTACCTGATGGTGACTTGTGTCCAGCTGAGGAGGAGGATGACGATGTCGCTCTTGCATACAGTCTCCTTTTAAAGAATTAAGTCCACTTATAAGTTAAGTACTGTATCATTCTTTTTAAACTCATGGTGAATGTACAGTATTATACCGGCCCCTTTCTTTACATTCACAGAAAGTATACCTCATAAAACACTACCAATACATTCAAATGACATTTATGTTTTATAAACGCTACAACAAAACAAATTCATAAGGTGACACAATTAGAGGCCTTCAGAATGTTTTATTAATTTAGACTGCCTCTTGCAAACAACAATTTCATTATGTATTTACACACCTACATAAAACAGGTTAAAGAAAAGCAGAAGAGAGACTTCTTAAACTATAAACAAACATTTAAAGATAGAAACGATACATAAAATGCCACCATGATTATAATCTATAAATTAGAAATATGAACTGGAAGCATAACACTTTATTGTATATCTCCTCAAAACTCACTAGGCATCTCGTTTTCCTGATATCATTGAAATGATAAATTATAGACTGCTGTCTTGACGGCCTCTAAACCCACGTAAAGTTGCATGTGAATATGGCCATCTATCCTGTATTTGCTCGACGTTGCTTGTTGTTACGGCGTCATAGAGCCTGGAAGCGTGTCCCACTTTTAAGTGCGTGAAAGTTGGCAACCCTGCTAATAACTTACAAAATAAGAAAGTAATTTAAGTACAAACACTAAAACAATACAATACAGAAAACCGCAAACTATGGGATCAGAATTGTTGCAATATTCTGAATAAATAAACTATGATCCGCAAATAAATATAGAGAGTTTCACAAACATTTTTTAAATCCACATATGCACAAAAAGCGAACCATAAATATATGTTAGACGTTCCACAAAAAGAAATGGAATTCACAAATAAATACAATGAGATTTGCAAATAAAAAATATTTACAAATTTATTTCAATGGCATTTATTTGTAGATCACTTTCTTGCACATTTGTGGATCGCTTTCTGCACATTCGTGATGCTTTCTGTGCATTTGTGAATCGCTGCACGCATTTGTGGATCAGTGCACGCATTTGTGGATCAGTGCACGCATTTGTGGATGGCTCTCTGTGCATTTGTGGATTTTGAAACATTTTAACGTCAAAACGCGCACACAATCCACAAATAGGTGGACTCCGCCCACTATCTACGCAAGCCAATCGGGTAACTTCCGCTTTCGTTGTCCAATAGGGCACGTTCTAACTTCAGCCAATCACGTTTTGTTCTGCACTAAGATTCAGGGAGCTAACATGGCGGCTAGTGGCGGTCTAAAATGCGTGATATACTAAGAAATGTGAATGGCCTCTTCTTTATACTACTCAGTAATGATTGTTTGTGTTTATATGCATTGTCCGTATGTTAGTAACAAACGACTGAAATGTTTATGACTTGATAACAGCGTGCACGGACTGGGGTGGACAATCCCGGTGACTGGGGACTGATTTGGTCTGCTGCAAGCCAGCCGTTTTATTGTCTTTATGTACCAAAGTGATAAATTCCGATTTTGGCATTCGATAAAATATAATCTGTTTCCCCGATACTGCATGGGTAAGCAGCTAGTTCGCGCCGCACACTCAGCGTGGCGTGGAGTTTCAAGGTGCGCAGCGTTTGCATTGCAATGCGCACTGCAGCTGTCGGTGTAGGCTACTACCAGTATAACGATGGCAGAATTAACGTGGAGGAAATCATCAGCACTGTGAATTTCTATGTCATTCATATTCAAAATAAAATGTAATTTAATCAGTCATCTCTGTTTATCCCATTCCTGAATGATCTCTGCTGCTGTGGCTAAACTGTTCTGTATAGGCTACTGTCTAACTCTTTGCCATGACAAAAATGATCACTGTAAGAAACACTGCCCATAACATTAACAATAGTAAGCGTTGTCTTTATAGTGGTAGCACCGTAAGTAGGCTACATTGCAAGATGACCATGTGGGACAATTCTGTCCACAATTCCCCACACAGAAATACTGTAGTAGTATAATACATTTACTATTATATGAACAGCTCATATAAAGTTTCCCATAATAACGCAAAGAACATACATCAGAATTAGAAGGAGCTTTATTGCCCAAATGTGCTCTACGCACGAGGAATTTGTCTTAGTGACAGAAGCTGCCAGTGCACATAGTTGAAAGTGACAAGTGACGAGACACAGGTAACAAAATATAAAAAAATTATATGTAATAGACAATACACATGAAAAAAACAATATATGTCAAAAGAGCAGCGGATGCTATATTGTATGCATGTGCTACATATATACAAGTTATAAGGTGCTTTATAAAAATTGTGTAAGGGAATGGGATAGCTGTATGATATATTAAATCAGTAACATATGTATAATAAATAAATATGAGTATAAGTGAGTAGTTTAGTATTGCACATATTTATTGAACAGTGGGGAGAACATTTAACTGTTCAACTGTTCATGGGGTAGATGACCTGAGGGAAGAAACTTTATTTGGCTGTTTTGGTGCTCAGTGCTCTGTAGCGCCGACCAGACGGCAGCAGTTCAAAGAGAAAGTGTGCTGGGTGTGAGGGGTCCAGAGAGATTTTGCGAGCCCTTTTACTCGCTCACTCTGGATGAGTACAGTTCTTGCAGTGGGAAGGGTAGTACCAGTGATTCGCTCAACAGTCCGAAATATCCGCTGTAGTCTTCGGAGGTCTCGGTGTTTGTATGTGTCCCGAGCATGTAAACTGAAATTGAGAGAGAATATGTCGCCTCTAAATGCAGCAAGTTTTAAATGACTTCATCGATGAACACAAAGTTACAATGGTAGAGAACTTTAATAAACTTGATCGCTTAGCAACCTTCAAAACAAGTCTTGTACGTCTCTTGATGTACACGACGTGGAGGAGCGATTTTTTTATTAACAGACTGATTTGACCCTACCTGAGCATGCTTGTTTTTTCTAAACAAAAACATGTAAAACAAAATAATTGCCTTTTGTATTGCAGTTAAAGTAGCCTTAGTAAAAACAGGCTACTGACACATTTTTTATTAAAACTGCGCATCGTTCTGTTATCATTTTTATTGAGGTTCTGTAAATTTGCACCAGACAAGCCCAAACAATTTGCTTTTGTTTTCATATGTTCATATTTTTCTTATATTTAACTTCAGCTGTGGGCTATACCTTGGTTCTTGCGTCTCATTCTTCAGTGTTCTGCATTTACCAATAAATAGACTACATAAAAAGTACTTATTTTGTTTTAAATTTATATCTTTATCATTTAAAAACCAACAATGTATGCTAACCCCATTTAGGAGCTTTTTTAGGCCTATTTGGCACTGAATATAGAAGGAATGCGGTTATAATATAGCAAACCGCGCTATTGAACTATAAAAAAGCCAATATCACTGCAAGGAAAATTCCTTCACCGTGACAGCGCTACGTTCCCGACTACATTACAGTACATTACACGTCACATGTCTTTAGGATGTGTGTGAACGCACGCACAGGTTCCAGAAAATCACTGGCAGTGTGAACCAAAATCAACCGATCCCGTCATCCCGGGACAAATCTTCCGCATATTTTCCGGGATCTCTGTATGAAAAGGGCTTTACTGAAATGCCATGTAATATCCAGTGCCTTTTGTGCATTTGTATGGAGAACCCATTAATTTGTACAATTAGCTTCAATTCATTTTTATTTGGCAATTTCATATTTTGCTTCATACTTTTTTCATCGAAGAGAAAAGTTGTGTTGCCTCCCTTGCGTTCTTATTGCCCCCGTTGTTTTTTATTTGCCAATAAATAAATGAAATAAACAGTATTTTAAAGATGTCCTATGTGTCATTTAAAAGGCAGCAATATATACATAATTATAACCCAACAATATTGATTTATTTAGCACCAGGAAAAATGGAGACGTATATCGTATAACACGCAGAGCACTGCCACAACCCTTTTTATTAACTACAGTAAATTGATTATCTGCAGTTGTATACCAATATTTACTATGGTAAGGTTCGAAAACACAAATTTTACTAGGCCTACATCGTTTACTTTTGGGGTTGCTGTGTGAATTTGAGAATATATTGTGTGCACAAGATCATAGTCAAAGGATCGACATCCTTTGTTGTGGCAAGAGTTAAGACAGTATACAGAACTGTTTAACCACAGCAGCAGAGATGATTCAGGAATGGGATAAACAGAGATGACTGATTAAATTACGTTTTATTTTGAATTATGAATGACATAGAAATTCACAGTGCTGATGATTTCCCCCACGTTAATTCTGCCATCGTTATACTGGTAGTAGCCTACACCGACAGCTGCTGTGCGCATTGCAATGCAAATGCTGCGCACCTTGAAACTCCACGCCACGCTGAGTGTGCGGCGCGAACTAGCTGCTTACCCATGCAGTATCGGGGAAACAGATTATATTTCATCGAATGCCAAAATCGGAATTTATCACTTTGGAACATAAAGACAATAAAACGGCTGGCTTGCAGCAGACCAAATCAGTCCCCAGTTACCGGGATTGTCCACCCCAGTCCGTGCACGCTGTTATCAAGTCATAAACATTTCAGTCGTTTGTTACTAACATACGGACAATGCATATAAACACAAACAATCATTACTGAGTAGTATAAAGAAGAGGCCATTCACATTTCTTAGTATATCACGCATTTTAGACCGCCACTAGCCGCCATGTTAGCTCCCAGAATCTTAGTGCAGAACAAAACGTGATTGGCTGAAGTTAGAACGTGCCCTATTGGACAACGAAAGCGGAAGTTACCCGATTGGCTTGCGTAGATAGTGGGCGGAGTCCACCTATTTGTGGATTGTGTGCGCGTTTTGACGTTAGAAATGTTTCAAAATCCACAAATGCACAGAGAGCCATCCACAAATGCGTGCACTGATCCACAAATGCGTGCAGCGATTCACAAATGCACAGAAAGCGATCCACGAATGTGCAGAAAGCGATCCACAAATGTGCAGAAAGTGATCTACAAATAAATGCCATTGAAATAAATTTGTAAATATTTTTTATTTGCAAATCTCATTGTATTTATTTGTGAATTCCATTACTTTTTGTGGAACGTCTAACATATATTTATGGTTCGCTTTTTGTGCATATGTGGATTTAAAAAATGTTTGTGAAACTCTCTATATTTATTTGCGGATCATAGTTTATTTATTCAGAATATTGCAACAATTCTGATCCCATAGCAAACAGATTGCTCTCTAATCCGCTGCACTGTCTTCAGTATCGTCTTCCTGGTCAGGGAGCTGTCAATCCAAATCTCACTAACCAATGAGAGCAAAGTGGCCATAAGTCCCGCCCACACGTGAGTTTGTGCCAGAAAGGCGAACGAAAAATTGAGAAGCTAAAGCGCAAATGAAAAATCTAGCAGCGAATTCAAAACTATTATTTCCAAAAACGAAACTTAGAAAATTGTTAAGAAAAATAGCAGTTTATTTGAAAATCATGTCACATTCTTGCTACTGAGTTTATTGTTTTCATTATCAAAGTGTTTTTTTTCTTTCTCATTGTATATTGTTCGTTTTTTAAAAGTTTGCGTTCATTTTTATTGGCACAAAAGGAATCCCATATTTATCGTCATACAGAACTGTTAAAAGGCTTGTCAAGCAATCTTTTAGGCTTAAATTATTTCACATAGCGATGTGTACACAATTATTAAGGTAGATTAAATGCACATGATCAGAACACAGCTATTCACTTTAAAATCCTGGGAAAAATTAAAACAATTCGTCTTTACTATATGACTGTATACTGCTATTTCATACTTACAATGGACGGCATGTGTTACAATGGCTGCGTTTATATTTGGCATTAACATGCGATCTCGGTGATCCGATCAAGCAGATCGGATCTTCAGACAATCAGGACACAGTGCGTTTACACTTGTCACCAAGTGGCTTCCACATCTGGATAATGTGATAGGATCCCTATAGTTTCCCGCCCATTATTTTAATAAGCCTGCAATTTAAAAATAGCCCCGGTGCGGGGAGATTTCACACAACACGTGTAGGATGAGCATGTTACAGATTTGATACGCAGCCATGTTGAAATCGAGCCAGCGGTGGGAAGTAAACCGCGGTTTACTTCCGCGGTAAACGATTAATGATCATATATGTGAAAGTATAAGCAGAGGACGTTTGTAAAATGACAAGCGTTTGTACTTGAGCTGTGGCGGGTTTCACTCGCGCACACACACGCACGCAGGCCGAAGTTCCTATGATCAAAAGCGACCACTTACATCGTTCTCGTCTATTTGGGTTGGTTCGGCTGAAAGTGACAGCGCCTCGTTTCTTTGGTCTGCGCCCTAAATATCGTGCTTATACTGACATCAGCTATAAGCAACACTATACAATCTTGTTTCTGTGTGTAAATGATATATGGTGTATTCAGAGCTCCGTTTCAAGCTGCCCGTCTGCCGCTTAATGTCTTCCGGGGACGGTACTTTCGAGTCAGATCCGTGGGCGTGGCTTGTTGGTTTTGACTAAATCTTTGGTGTTTCAAGTCTTATGAAACCTTTACCCTAACCCACACCCTAACCCTAACCTTACTGTAACCATCTAAACTACCTATGATTGTTAAAATTGATGAAAAAACACGTTAGGGTGATGACGTCAGACTCGAAACACCAAGGATTTAGTGAGAGCCGTACGAGACACAAGCAGCAGCAGCCCTCGGGGAACCGGAAAGTTGATTACGCCGTATAGGCTACAGTAAACACACACGTAGGCCTATGTTAGAAACAAGCTGGTATAGTGTTGCCATTCGTGTCTGTGACATGAAAATAAACAAATGATGCGTTTTCCCAGCCAACATTGGTATGTGGGCCCCATGTGGGTTATATCTGGGCGACATGGGCTCCACATGGGCATGGGCTAAAATAGGGCAAAATATATGGGCCCCATGTGGGATTACAAATGTGGGTCCCATATAGGTTTGCCCTTATGGGACCTTTTTGGGCTGCATGTGGGCACACGGATTTTATGCTTAAAATACATATTATGCCTTTAAACTCCTTTAAATGCGTACAACTAATGCGTGGCGCGCTGGCAACTCCACGGAGCAGCAAGTTGATCGAGTCGGGACTGGAAATAACCAAAAATAAGAAGGTAAAATTCATATTTTCTTAAGCGTGTTTTTGTTATCCGTGTTATCAAGCACCGGGAACCCTGTTTTGACCGTTATTTTCCTTTGCATTTTGTAAGCCTGCGTGTACCTGCCAATATTTCCACCTGAGGTAAAATTGAATTGAATTGACTTTACCACAGCCTATGACGAGTGACACTAATTTACTATATTTAACCATTTAATACCATTCTTTTTAATTCCTCAGACGTCTAAAGCTCAAAAGGCTGATGTCAGAAACGATGTAACTTTAGGACATAAACAGATTTATGCTGCCCGCCTATCGTTGTCTGCTCCCTGTGTGGCGCCAGAATGCTAGTCCCCATTACATTTTAAATACATTAATGTGTTCTTCAAGAACCTTGTTTTTTTACTGACAATGTACATCATATAACACGGATTTGTTGTATTTGCTTTGTTTGCGTGATACTTCTGGTTCGTGTAGTGCTAATGCACTCAATGCACGGCCGCTTCCGCGTTTACACTCAGGAGGCGAAAACACATCCGCTGCCCCACTGAAAGCCATTCATCTCTACCTAGAGCTGTGAACATGACAGAGGAGAAGATGAATATTTGTACTCGTTGCTTACACGAAGTTCGCCGGATTACAATAAATGATGTTCGTCAGCATTGTGATACTGTCAGCTGCTCCCGTCAAGTAAAGAAGTAGGCTAAACTATCCGTTTAAAATTACATGGACAGCTTGGACGCTATTGCTAATTAGCACGTAACATTAAGGCTGGATAACACTGAATGATTTCATCTTTACACCGAGATTATCAACGATTTTCAGCCCTTAAATATCCTTACCTTTAAACAACAAATTTATGAGTCTGACCAGATATCAGTAACACAGTTCCCGGTAAGACACATCTGTCATATGGCTCTAATATGCAGGTTTGCTGTAAAGAAACAGACATCGCTTGGCTTTTAAAGGGTATAAATATTGTTTAAATACTGAATCGGTTTTTAATTTGTTACACAATTCACCTTAAGTTGATGACATTGATTTTTTAAATAAATTATATCGTTCTCACTTACCTCCCATTGTTATGTTACGAATATCATTAATCAAATCATTAATACTAGGCTATATGTATTTTCTCAGCTCCCAGTCAGAATCAGATGACAGGAGAGCAGGGAGAGGACGACATGTTTCAGAATTATGATGAAGTCAGAGAAGACACAAAGTTTAGGAGCAGGACACACCAAAGGATAGCGGTGACCTACAGCTTCAATTTATTGTTTAAATTTTGTGAAGTTTTCCAAGGATCACAGACAAAGTCATACTGTTAACCACAAGAAATATGAGAAATGGTTAAGAGCCGGGATAACATGAGAAGAACGGGGACATCTTTTGAAATAATAGTGAGCATTTTTACTGTGTATTGTGAGAATTTCATGTAGTCCATTCATTTTAATCATTTTAAATATTTTATTTTACAATATTCCAATATGAAACCTTTTTTTTGAAGTATTTAATAGTTTTTGTATTTGCATTTTACCTGACAATTTCTGTGTATCAGTTATTATACACAAGCTTACATTAATGGATCACATTTTGAAAATAGAATATCTTTATTGTCATGTCACAGCTGCTACTTTTTATAAATGTAATGTTTTGCTTATATTCAAATGTTTCATATACAGCTGCTGCGTAACAATGTGAAAATTGTAAAAAGCGCTATATAAATAAATTTGAGTTGAGATTAAGTAAAATCCTTAAAAATCGAATTAACTATTAATTGTGCACAGCGATATTTAAACAAAGTTGTTGCAGAGATCTTACCTTATAAAAAATGTAAATGGTCCAAAACATTTGCATACACTGGGACATAATACACTGGGAATTTGAAATAACAAAATATACATTTGGGAAGAAAAAGACAACAGTCTATGAAATTGTAGACAGAGAACAGGTATAAAACCCTTATACAAAGGTTAATTGATGTGCCTAATTTAATTGGAAACTTTTTTCTTTTTCTTTGAAACCATGCACAAGGCTTTACAGAAGCAAAAAAAAGTGCAGTTATATAATTTAGGATTTTAATTTTGTCCAGTAAAGGAGGACTTTCATATGGAGGGTGCTTAAACAAACATGTAAATATTGTTTCTCATTGCATTGTCTACAAAAAGCAGCTGTTTCTATTCAAACACTAATTCACAGGAGAGCTACTTCCTTTTGTTCACATTGGTTCAGGTTTCAGTCTGTTGGGGGGAGGGAAACGGTGTACTGAAAGCACTGTAGGAGCGGTTTTGCATAGCCAAACAGAACTTGGTTTGTGTAAAGTAGACCAATTTCAAGCTAGAAAATGGGACACGAGATTACGGTGTAACTAGTTCCTTTTCAAAATATCTCCTTGCAAAACAAGATTTCAATTTAAAAGAGTTAAATAGCCAGTCCACAGCCCCCACATATTTCTGTGCTGGCAACAGTATAGCTTGTTTTCCTAGTTTAAATATTTAAGAAAGTCAAGCAAACATGCAATTATAAAGAAAATCGATATCACCAGAACAGGGCTTGGACATCTAAAAGGGGTGTTTAATGTTAACTAAGACATGTATTACATTAGTTAATAAGATCCAGTTTTAAGTATCACTTCTAATAAAAAATAATAATTCTATCAATTAATGTTAATGGTTTCATTCGTGAACTATATTTTACTTAATACTAGAACAAAAGACTATCCATTCTCAAAATATGAATGAAACAAACAACTTCAGACAAAGAGCAGAATGATGACTGCAGGAGCTGTAAATGACTAAGAAATATGAACTAAGATGAACATGTAAATGAACTAAGAAATGTAGTTACGGTCACGCACTCCCACTGGAGTTTCCCATTATGGGCATTTCGGTAAAAGTCTTCTTTATGAAAGAAAAAAAATCCTACGGATGACTGCAGCTTGTAAACTGACACAAATGCTGACCAACTCTAATTGTGAAAGTCAAACGTTTTAAAAAATAAAATATGAACATTTAAATATAACATTTACAGAAAAATGTTTTGTTAGAAAAGATAATCAATGGCACATTTCTTTAGATGTCAATGCCTTTATTAGAAACAAAATTTATCTGACAGCAGGTGTGGTGATAGGTGTGGTGATAGCTGGGCTCATCGGATCCTACAGGAAAGAGAGTTAAAAATAATTTCTAAATAAACTTCCAAAAGACGATTAAATTGTCAAACCTAATTATTTGGAAAATCTAAATGGAAATTGATCAACTGCATGCAAAATACAGATGTAAATGATGCTGTTACTGTTGCTGTTCCAAAAATGACAAAATGCACCAAAGATCAGTCCATACAATAAATTTGATAGATTTTCAATGATCACTTATTTTACAGGTTATCCGTTCGCCTTCAAAAGACAGTACATGACAGTTGTATTTCAAAGCTCTATAAAACACCATTTTCTTGGGCATGGTAAACATTTCTGTTTAGCTTTCATGTAAGTGTATCATACAATTTTAGAATGACATAAGGATGAGCCAACCGTGACAATTCTCATTTTTTACACATATTAACAATGTTGGATTTAGCTTAAATAAAATGCGTGTACCTCTTCTGGATTGTACAGCTCATTAGCAAAGTTTTGAGAGAAGGTTGTGCACTCTTCCTTGTCAGTCACAAGCATTTCTTTATCCGTAGCATGTAGCCCAGCTGCCTGCACCCTTCTGCAGAGATATTTGGGAGCAAGGTATGACATTACAAGTGTCTGGTTTATAGAAATCAGAAATAATTATTTTAAAGAAATGGAAAAACCTCTTTTTCATGATCACGGCGGCAAGCAGTGCACCTCCAAAGAGAAAAGTGAGGGTCAGTGCAAGAGCTGTCCGACTGGAGCCAGTGTTCTGACAGAGATCTCCACTGTACCCCTCCTCACACTTACACACGACCTCTCCCTTCACCTTTACACATCTACCATGGTTGCTGCATCGCTCAGCATCACAGGAGCGAGTATCAAGGTTCTGGACCGAAACCTCCGTTTGAGGTGGTTTGGATTTGACACCACCCGATTTGGTTTTTACGGAAACACCTGTTAACATGCAAAGGAAAACAAGTTCCAATCCCATATGATTTTTATCCAAAATATCTTCAATTCAATTCATCAATCATTTGGGATAAAATCAATAATTTGCGATAAAATCAATGATTAATCACTTAAATGGCTCACTGTCCATTAGGTACAATAACATCTCCTGCATTGTTTATGCTACATTCGAAAGCACAATACCAATGCTATAAAGACAAACAAACAAACACTCACAGTCTTCATCTGAGCCATCCTGGCAGTCTGGGACTTGGTCACAGAACTTCGCAGCAGGGATACACTTATGGCCGTCCCTGCATGCTTTACTGCCCGTGGGGCACTTGAGGTTGGACACGCATTTTGTCCCGTTTACAGAAAGGTAGTCCTGTGCACACCGACAAGTGCGCCCACTTGGATAGGGCAGGCACAGGTGACTGCAGCCCCCGTTGTTTTCAGAACAGAAATTGGTTCCTGGTGGGGAAAGAATAGATGGGAATCAGACAAGAATTGTTGACTTCAGAGAAGGTTATAGACAGTGATACCTTTCTGGCTGGACTTGCTGTAAGCTTTCAATTCTACTATGTTTGTCTTCACCTCAAACCACATCTGCTTGGGCTGGAAGCCGTCAGTGTACCACACTTTAATTGTACCTGTTTCGGGGAGCAAGCATGACGTTTTAATTGCCCATCAAAATTACATATTAAAACCATTCTTGAAAGGAACTAAATTGTATTAACATGTTCTGTATTAACACAGTCACAAATCTTATTGTTGTTCTTATTGTTATTGGCATTTTTGGTAATAAAAACAGAGGACATAAAGGGCTCTTTATATCCAATTAAGAGACAGAAAGTTGGCAGTACAATGCCATCCAGTGGTATCTGGGCAGATTACCATTTTCTAGGGTGACCCAGAAGATGATGTCCTCAATACGGGCAAATGACACAATGAAAGCAGGTCCAGTATTGTATTCCTTATAATTAGAGCCGTCAATATCAATAGAGCTAATCGATCCAGCCCCTGTGAAATCAAAGACAGTTATTAGTGATCCATTTGTCTGAAAGAGATATTTGGTACATTATGGCCTGGTTTCACAGACAAGGCTAGTCCCAGACTAAAATGAATGTTTGACCTGTCATAACTGAATATAACTTGCCCAGAAATATTTTAAAATATGTTATTATGCCATTGTTCTGTCAAGATGCACACCAGTAATGTATTCTTCTAAGCAGTGTTGGGTGTAACTAGTTACCAAGTAATTAGTTAGTGTAATTTAATTACTTTTCCCTTGAAAAGTAAAGTAAGGGATTACTCTTGTTTTTTCTGTAATTTAATTAGTTACTTTTAAAGTAATTAAACTAAATACTGTGTGTAATATAGGTTGTGTGCAATAGTGGAATTGACATAAAAATTCAAAGTCTAACTTTAGAATCCGTGCTTTAATGTGTAATTCTCACATTTGTAATACTTTGGTCAGTTAATAATACTATATGTAGTTTTATATTATTTATTTGACTGAATTAAAAGAGCCGTTTCATGTCTATCCTTGAATCACTTAACGAATTAAGGTTGATGTAGGTAATTAGTAATAAGTAATTAAATACTTTTTGGAGAGCGTAATTTGTACAGTAATCTAATTACACTATTGCATATGTAATTAGTAACCAGTAATTAATTACTTTTCCAGAGTAACTTACACAACACTGCTTCTGAGGCATTTTTGTAACGGCAACATAAATATCTTAATTCAACTAAGGCATAGTCCTGGCTTAAGCTAAGACGTGTCTGTGAAACCGGGCCTATAAAAACAAGATTCAATGAATAGGGTGCAACACAGTGATGTAAGTGCTTAACCTTCAGATTTTGCTTGTTCATCTACAGTAGTTTTGCTTGTTCATCTACAGCAGTTTTATTTATTCTTTTTACTTTTGAGGTTACTATTTATTCTTTTTAATTTTGAGGTTAGCAGAGTAAAGTTCAAAGCCCTGATTTGTACAATTCTGTTGCTTTCAAATATTAAACATTAACAATTTTTTTTACTGTTTTCATTATTTTTTTAATGAAAACATTAAACCTTTTTTTAATTGCATCATTCCTCAGTAGCACCCAGCTATTTGGTTTCACACATTAAGCTGTTCACACATAAATTGCACATCTTTCTATGAATAGATTACAAACACCCTATAAAAATCCGTTTTATTGTTGCCCAAATTTCTTTTTGGATTCCGTATTTACACAACAGTAATATATTTGCCCCCCCCAAAAAAACATTTCAGTATCCTGTAGTATTCACTCTAAATATAGTAAAATTCCTAAATACTACTGTGTTTTTGAAACTTAATGAGAATTTTTTTTCACAAGAACAGGGCATAATGTACAACTATGTTTATAAATGCAAAAAAGCAGAACGTCTACTGGTAAGATACTGGTTTATATTTACAGTCTCCTAAAATTGTTGCAGTTTTTTAGGGATGTTACTTTATCATACAATTCATAATTTGCAGTAAATAAGCTAGTATACTACAGTTTTTGTCATGTGGGTATATCATAATTTGTTTAAGTTAACAGGACTTATTTTAATGGGTCGTCGCAAATACCTGTGTGTTTGACAGCTGCTTTTCTCAAATAGCAAAAAGCAGATTACATTTTTAAACTACAATTAAATAATTACTGACTTGATTCATAGCACAATTTAAATTTTGTTAGCTTTTTAGCGCTACCTTGTTAATAAGATTCTAAATCTACCAGATTCTGTACCATTCCACTTTACACAGCAAACTCTTGTTTTTATGCCAGGATTCCACGATTCCGTTCGCGGAAATCATAATGCCCTAAATCTATTCATACAAAGTTCTCTGTCATTTCGTTTTGGCTTTCATTTTAACACACACCCGTATCTGCCCAGTACAGCGCTGTTCCTGTGTCTGAAAACGCAAGTGAAATGGGCATCTTGGCTTTACTCCACAGCAGCGTGTGATTGCTCCCGTCCATGTGTGCGCAGTCCACCTGTGGTAGAGGCTCAGATCCCTTCCGGCTGACTGCAGTGAAGCACAGCCTGCCTGTTGGAGGGTGTAAAGCAATGGAGATCGTCTCCTGAAGTTCAGCCTGCAGGACAAGCAAAGTGTATTTTCCTCCGGGAGATGTAACGTAAAGCTGAGGACTCCTGATTCTGCTCCAGTAGAGGTTATGCGAAACCCAGTCCACAGCTAAAGCAGTCACCAGGTCTCCTTTGAGCTGTAGTACATGTCCTGCTGGTCTGAAGCCAGAGCTGCTTAGTTTCAGCTTGGCTACAGAACCCTGCCCAGAATCAGCGAGGAAAACAGTGCGGTCTTTGAGAAGCAGGTCAAAGTTAGATGCCTCATTTATGCTGAGGAGAGCAAAAGCACGGTGCACCGGCCATTTCTTCAACCCAGTCTCTTGCAGGCTTCGTGTGAAGATCTGTGTGGGAAAAAAACAATAAGGCTGGGATGGTTGTTGGTGCAGAACGCTTTAACTTCATTATTGTTCTGGCTCCCAAATGCTAATGTATTTTGACAAGCAGAAATTTAGGTCAGTCGTTATCAATTCTGGTCCTGGGGATGCCCACAGCACTGCAGATTTCTCTGTAAAGTAGTAGTTCACCCAAAAATGAACATTTTCATCACTTACCAGGGCTCTAGAGTGCGACCAATTTGGTCGCACATGCGACTTGATTTCTCAATGGTGCGACTAAGAAAAATCTGAGGTCGCACCAGTGCGACCAGCCGGTCGAGGGAGAAAAAAAGTCTCCGCGACTCTGAAAGTCTCCCTGTGATTCAACAACAGACACACATTAGGCCCATATCGTGGTCTAAACCAATCAGAGATAGTGAAGGGCGGACCGCCCCTCGGATTGGCCGTGGTCCAGATTTTCCTGTAAGTGCGTGTACCAGAGGTCGTGTTAACCGAAAATTCTCTGTCATTGACAAAAAATGTTTACCAGCGACGGAAAAATCTGAAGGCCGTTCGTCCGTCCGTCAGCTATTTTGACGGATTACAATGAGGGCAATTTGTAACTCCCCGTTTCCCTTCATTAGAGCGTGATATGCTCGCGAAGGGACGTGCGTGTTTTCACCCGTCATTGTTACTGACTATACATATGTGAAGCGATCTGGGAAAACCCGTCGGATGTCGCGCTGGGAAAGACAGTTCACCTATCAAAGTAAACTACATAACATGAAGAATGAAGGAGTATCAAATTCACATTTCCCGCCAGTCCTGTGTAAACTACGGCATGCAAAGTTTTTTTTCATACAATGTTTTCGTGAGATGACAGCTCCCCGTCTGCAGCACCGGGAGTTATCCGATCGCAAAACATACAAGGGATGATCAAAAGTCCAGACACTACGCACATGATAAACAAGGTAAAATTTGCTTCACTGCTTATTAGTTGTTGTCCGTAATGTTTGCGAGTTTCCTAGTGATAATGGCAGAGCTCTCGTTCTTTTAAGTGTACCCGCACCATTTTCCTTACTTTCGTTTTATTCAAACGGTTTTGTACAGTATTTTTAGACTTCACTACTCACTACTTCACTACTTTTACTTGTGATACTGGACTGTTGTGCTTTTATTTTCATCACTTTAAACCCGTTTTTCTCCAAATTCCGTTCCTGAAAATCCTAGCGCTTCAGCCGACCTCAGCCATAACTTTTGTTACATACGTACAATGAGCAAAATAAAAACTGATTTGAAAAGGGCTTGGTATCAAAAACGGTAATATATAAATTTGCACCATGTGTTGAGTTTTCCCAGATCGAATCACATATGAGCATAAACATTAAATATATAGATGAATATAAACAACAACGGCTTTATTGGGCATTCAGTTGTATTAAAATACAACAAGTTCCGAGACGCAAGTACAGCGTGATGACGTCACGAACATACTAATTACCACCTAACGCCACCTTGCTCCATAGTGACGGGTAATAATAGATTATGACGGATTTTTGACGAGCCTGTCAGTCAAAATGACGGACAATAAAAAAGTCTAGAGCAACCTATGGTGTGTTCATGTGAAAATGCGTGTGCTGCAGTCAGACAGAGAGGGGAGGAGCCTATAGGCCCGTCAGTTAAACAGAGTGGATGTAGCCGCGGATGATGAGAGAAGATGAAAAGAACGATTGACAACTTTTTCGTGAATAATGTCAAGTCCTGATCGGTCCGAAAATCATAAGCAATGCTCTGACACGGAGCCATCAACCTCCCAGATTATGTCAAGCCCTGGTCCATTTATTTTGAGATGTTTTAAGTTTCAGTTCAGTGAAGCACTTTAAGCACCAACACTTTTTCAGTATGTTACCTTTCTTGTAGAATTGTGCTTCAAATAAAGAACTTTATGTTGACCATATTGTTAGTTAATCATTTACAAGTCAATTTTGCCTATATGGACAGCGATTTAAAAAGAAATGAACTGGTAAAACTGCGGCGTTAAATGTGATGTGGTCGAAAATTTGGGTGCACCTAACTTTTGTGCTGGTGCACCTAAGAAAAAAAGTTAGGCGCACCAGTGCAAAAAGTTAGTCTAGAGCCCTGCTTACTCACCCTCATATCATTCAAAACATGGTATGACATTCTTTTCTGCCAAACACAAAAGATGATATCGTAAAAAACATTGTAAAATCCAACTTCCTTTGTATGGACACAAAACCACTGTGACATTTCTCAAATATCTTCTTGTGTGTTCCACAGGAGAATGGATGGATCACACACTCTAAAAGTGCTGGGTTGTTTAGAGTGTACACAAGTTTTAAATGACATGAGGAAAACATGTATATTCTTAACTACATGTTAAACACAGCTTAAACAAATCATCAGCTTGTTAGCAGAAACACCTACAAACTCTCTATCAGTGACGGAGAGTTAAGTAAAACATGCATTTTACAACTACCCCACAATCTATTCCTCTCCATGCACCTGAGTGATCATGGTAGGAGATAAAAGTAGAAGGAAAGATGATGAGGACTCGACAGGAGAGGAACAGGTGAGTCCGTCCGCTGCCAGCAAGTGTCCTGCTGGGCAGCGGCATACAGCTTTAAGCCCTGGAGCTAGCAGACATGTGTGGGAACATTTCAGCCTCTCACAGGGGCTTGTCACGTTGGGCTGTAGAAACGGGTGGGCAACCTAGACAAATGACAAAGACATTCATTGTGCTAAAGGAAGTCAAGGTAACAACAACATTGGTCATTTCTATAAAGTATGTACAGTATGCGTACTCACTTTGAGGCCGAATGGCTGACTTGGTCTTTTAAGAACAATTTTACGGTTCTTGCCAGTGAGCTTGTTGGCCCCCTGAATGGATCTTCTACGTGTGTCGGACCAATAAACAAAGTCATTAAACACAGCTACAGAGAAGGGACTGGCCATCTCAAATAGTTGTAGTACCTGTTAACAGACGTCAAGAAAACTTGGAATACGGCTCATGACTTAAGGACTACTTTTATGATCCTTAACAGCTCCAGACCCCATTGAGAGAGAGAACTCTTATATTCCACCAAAGGTGAAACGTTTGGATTGAAACATATGGATTGAAGATAAAATAAATGTTTTATTTTGGTTGAAGTAAAGGCTCTATCACTATAACAATATTGCACAAAGACGAACAATGATATGTAGTATACTCTAGCCTCATGCGCTGCAAATTTCCCATTTTACACACGCGAGCCCTGTAAATTTAAATAGATGTCAATTTTTTATCGTTCATCATCTTAAAGAAAAATGCTCTGAAAGTGATCTACTATATTTCCTCATACGCTTTCATTATAGTTGGGGCTCAGACTAAGCTATTCTCTTCAATTTAGAAAATTATTTTAATTTATTATTCTAGTTATTGTCGTTGTCCTTGTGTGAAAAAGCCTTTAAGTTAATGCATCCGAGTTCTTGATGATTTTAAAACAAAAGCACACCAACATAAACATCAAATATTTAATTACCCTCATGTTCTCTCCATCCAGTGTGGCTGAGCCAATACATTTGAGTTTCTCATCAGTCCAATAAAGTCGGTCAGTCAAGATATCCACAGTGATGCTGACAGGCCAGCTCAAACCATGACTGATCACCACCTTCCTCTCCGAACCATCCATGCTAGACCGCTCAATCTGTGCTCTACCACCAATCTCTGACCAGAACATCATCCTGCAAGCACACAGCCATTCTATAATGTTGACAGTCAGGAGAAAAAAAAAAACAGCACCACCTTGAGGTTATATGTACCCTTTCTGCGGCAGAAGCACAAGTGAGCGAGGCTGCTCCAAATCTTCATCCAGAATTACAATGTAGTTTTGTGGTGCTACAATGCTGCTGCCCAATCTCACAGCCAGAATCTGACCAGCTGCACCATCTACCCAGTAAAGGTTCCTTCCAATCCAGTCGATAGCAATGGAGTCTGACTTCACTCCTGAACAAGCAAATGTTTTGAAATAGAGCAATTCTCTGCCAGGGCTGAAACAACATCTGAAAACTAGACTAGAAATTGGGACGTGTGCTTGCCAATGGACACTTGTCACTTAGTAAAAAAGGTGCAAAGCAGGGGCTAGGCCATTCTGAGAGGTAGTTAGTGGGGTGCTAAAAAGTTGCTGGGATGTTGTGAGAGGTTAATAAGAAGTTAAGCGGTTGCAAGAGCATCCTCAGAGGTTGTTAGCGAAATGCTAAGCAATTGCTGCGGCATTCTGATAGATTAGCTGTGTCCCAATTGAAGGCTGCATCTCAAGACCGATTGCGTCACAGCAGCGCGACTGAAAACTGGTAAGGCAGTCCCCCGTTTCCCGTGACAAAGGATCCATCACATGTATCCTTCAAGGCCTATGCTTTCCCAAGATTCAATGCTGCAGCCTTCAAATAGGGACACAGCTGTTGTTTGTGGTATGCTAAGCAGGTGCTACTGTAGGTCATTCGGAGAAGTATTTAGTGGGATGCTAATCAATTGCTAATGTGTTGTGAGACGTTATTAGCCTGTTGCTATGCATTTGCTGGAGTGTTTTTTGCACCATCTTTCTTTACCTTTGACAATTGTGCCAATGTTGTTCTTTTCTCCATGGAAGGCATATTTGATGCTCTCTTCCTCCAGACTGACCCAGTACACCCTTCTCTCCTTTTGGTCGTAGCCCAGAGAGAAGATGGACTTATGCCCTGGTGTTATAAGAGCTTGAATACTGAAGCTCCGCAGACCCAAACTCAACAGCTCGTACTGCCCAGAGACCAGGAGACTAGGCTCCTCTGCATGTAAAACAATCCACATCCTCATACACATTTCTTTTGTATAAATTTGGTTATAAGGCCACTTTAAAAAATTACACATTGAATGAATATCGATTTGAAAAACGAAATTACCCCATGTTTTACTCACCTTCAAGGCATCCTAGGTGTATATGACTTCTTTCAGACGTTATAATACCATTTATCCTGGCTCTTCTTCGCTTTAAAATGGGAGTAAATATGGGATGAGATTTTGATGCTCCAAAAAGTGCATCCATCGATCAAAAAACTTCTCGACATGGCTCCATGGGGTTAATGAAGGCCTTCTGAAGCGAATCGATCCGTTTGTTTAAGAGAAATATTCACATTGACAACTTTATAAACTGTACTGTCTAACTTTTGTTATCATGCTCTTGAGAGTGGCATTCCAGCAAATGATGCAAGTGTGTAGCAAGTTCCAGTGACGAATGTGCCAGCGCAGAGGACATCGCAAAAAAAAAAAAACAGAACTTACAACACGCCTGCGTCATTTGCCAAAATGCCACTCTCTTGCGCATGCACAGCCGATGGTTGACGTAAGTGACGTAAATAGAGTTCATAAAGTTGTAAACAATATGCTTCAGAAGGCCTTTATTAACCCTACGGTGGCGTGTGGAACAGTATTTTGATCGATGGATGCACTTTTTGAAGCTTCCAAATCTCATGCCCCATTCACCCCCATTTTAAAGCTGGGAAGAGCCAGAATAAATGGTATTATAACTCCGACTGTATTCGTCAAAGAAAATCATATATACCAAGGATGCCTTGAGGGTGTGTTAAACATGGGATAATTTTGTTTTGCTTCTGAACTATCCCTTTAATTTTGTGTAGATATACATACAAGATATTACTTAAAGGAAAACTGCAACCACAAATGTTGTTTGCCCTGATAAAATGCATTCTATGGTGCAAACAAGCTGCTGCTGTCTGATACCTGAGGTCTTGCAACTCTGACCATCTGGTTCTAGTATATATTCAGGATGGCACTGACACAAGTAGGAGCCCAGAGTATTGAGGCAGTTATGACTACAGACATCAGGCTGAATCTCTGTGCATTCATCGATATCAGTGCAGGTTAAACCATCAGACTGGAGCCTAAAACCAGTCTTACAGCCACATCTCTGGAAACACAAAAAAGCTTTCAACATACATTGCCAAATATAAGAGATAAATTCAAACATTTTATGTAATAGGTGCAGGCTTGCCATTCGAAGACATTTGTCAAATGAGTATCTTTTTAGGCATGGCAAAAATTTGTGCAGCCACACACCACACCAAATTAGAAGTCAGCACATCTGTTGCATAGTCTACTTTGATTCTTTAGACGGATCTGTACGGAAATGGCTGAATACATTTTTTGATTTTTCATCTGTTTCAGAGTTGATTCAGAGCGGACTTCAGACAAAATAGAATGTGGAGGGGAAGATACGCTGGAATCAGACGACCTTTAGACAATTTAAGTTAAAGCATGCATTGCTGTATCATGCATTTTCATTTCATTACTATGTGAAACCCCTCATGTACGGTCAGGATGTCAATGATGTCTACCATGCTTTGTAGAGATACAAAGCAAAATGTACATTACATTTATAAAATTAAAACGACAGATAGCTAATACAACAAATGACAAGAACTGTACTATGACATCTTTAATCTGTTAAATTACTGTAAACTACTATATCTAAATCTTGAAATTGGTCATGATGTAATTTAAAGTCACAGTGAAATTGACAACTAATTTTTGGGGATATTGTAGTGTTTTTATAAATGACTTATCAGTGCATTTATTTATTTATATGCCCTTATAATCTAACCAACAACCTTGACCTCAAATTGACAATGATCTAATCAGTTCTCGATGGATGAAATAAAGTCCTGCCCTAAAAAATGCTCTCATTTCAAAAGCCGTTTCACTCGGACATACGTCACAATACATTTAGGTCAACTCTGCAACAGATGCGTTGAATTTAAAGTGCCTTTATAAACAGACCCATTTATATAAATAAGTAAAAAAGGTTGACCGCTCCATGTGGAGTACTGATGCAGTAGTGTTGGCACGACAGGCTGATACTAGAGCAGTTGTTCTTCAGACACCCCACACCCTCATCAGAACCGTCCACACAGTTAGGGACCCTGTTGCACACCAGGTCTGGTTGCACACATTCACCACTTCCACAACGAAACAAATGCGTTGGGCATTTCACTTGACCACCTAGAAAAAATACCCTCTTGCACTTAAAAGTTATAATCAACAAATACTGGCAGGAAGTCCAGAAACATACACTCACATCCAGATTCATCACTTCCATCATCACAGTCCTTCATGCCATCACATCTCCACATTTGAGGTATACACTGGATTTTAGATGCACATGACCACTGGAACGCTCCACACTCTAGTGGTGTCACTTTGCAGTTCTTGACAGGAAGAGAGAAACATCGTGGGATTGCGTTTCACAGCTGGATAAATGAATTCAGGTTCATCACTATTGTTTGTTTGAATAGTACAAACTTTGTAATCGTCATTTAGGTCATTAAGTTTTCGAAACAGTAAATGGTAACCCCTGCCCCAAACCTTTGCAATTAGTTGTGCCTGTTCTGTTGATTTGTGCTACCCTGTCACATTTTGTTACCTCCATACAAAACATAGTACTAATCCCTTACACAACCCCCTCCCTCCCCAAAACATTCCCAGCGGTACAACTTGAGGGTAAGAAAATCTGACATGTAGCATAAAATTGTCAGGATAGTGCCAATTGTGGGACTGCTCAAAAAGAGAGCAGTGGTTTTCTGTGGTGTGTGAATTAAACATTTGAACTTGTGAAAAGGGATTTGGCAGTGATGGGTTTGATGAGAAGGTGAGGAACCACCAGTGCGTTCCTCACCTTCTCATCAAACCCATCACTGCAGTCCTCATCTCCATCACAGAACCATTCTTTAAGCAAACACTCATGAGTGTGGGGGCAGAGCTGCTCCGCAGGACAGTGTGGGGGCTGAGGACAGCCCTTCTCATCCGAATGATCATGGCAGTCAGCATATCCATCACAGCGGAGAATCATGGCCACACATTGACCATTACTGCACTGGAAACGATCGCTCGGGCAGTGTTCAACCACTGCAAGATAAACCACAAATTATTTATAAAATACAATTTCCACATGCATATTTTCTGTACTGACTTTTGACAAAAAGCACACCGTCTATGTCTCTCTGGCTCTGCTTTAGTTAGGGCTCAAGCACCTCCAGCTGCTCCCTATATGCAAAGCCCAATTGTTTTTCTCAGGATTATTAGGGCCCCGCACCGAGGGGCATGCTGGAAGCTCTTGAAATGTGGCACAAGCATCAGTCATCAATCATAAGGCCTGGGCAAAAACGTGATCACGCCTTCGCTCAGAGCACGCTTTTCATACAGTAATGATCTGCGTGAGAACATGGTTAACGTCCCCAAACAAAAGCAAAACATTGTGATTCAGCCTCAAATTTATTCATTTGTCTGCGCGTTTGGACAATAAAGCGCTGTACAAGCGCGATAGATCACCAGATGGACTGAGGTGGCTGCATCACCGGTTCTGTGTGCTTGGTAAAATGCCAGACGTGTCATTTTTGAAAACAGTTCCTAAACATCACAAGGATGTGCAGCAGTGTGCTCAAAAATAAGCCTCTGATGCTCATAGTTTATATTTTGATTATGCTGTGCATTTACTTAAATTGCAAATAAAACATTTATTCTTTAAGTTTAAGTCTCCTCCCATTCTTTCTCATAGCTGCCTCACATTCCTCATTGATAGGCCCATTAGGGGGTTGGTCTATATCTGCCCAGGTGTGAAGCACATAAAGCCATTGTTCGCTCATTCAAATGAAACAATATAGTGATTTAATTTTTGTTGTGGAAAGGCCTTATACGAGGGAGTGTCAGAATGGTTTTCACACTTTTTTGTAGCAAACTCTCTGATCCACAAGTCTTGGGAATACATGTTTAGTATGTATTTTGTATAGTTTTGTATTTTTGTATTTCTAGTCGAAGATTCGATGGGAGGAGCCTGATTCGACTACCAATCTTACAGACGAATCTTCGCAGGTGTTATGAAATGAGGATCATGCCATTTTGGTTATATGGGCAGTGAAGTTAGCAGAAGGGCATGCAGGGTACACCCTGCAGGGAGCCCTCAAAAATATTATTTATGATGTAATTTAAAGAAATCAGGATCACAGGATCACATCTCTCCACATCTTTATGCAGTGAGACCAGTAAAGAGAAGCAGCATGTTTCATTGACTGTAACCGCAGATGACATGACTCTCTAATGAATGGGTACAACACCATTTCCAAACATTTGTCACTAACGGAATCTTTGGGCATATAAATATGAATTAACACTTTGGGCCCTATTTTCACGATCTAAGCTCATGGTCTAAAGCGCAAGGTGCAGGTGCACTCAGGGTGTGTCCGTATTCACTTTTGCTAGTTTAACGACGGGAAAACAGTCGGCGCGCATGGTCTAAACGGGTTGTCCCAATTCTCTTAAAGAGTAATGGTAATGGGTGTTTTTGGGGCGTAACATGCAATAAACCAATCAGAGTCTCATCTCTCATTCCCTTTAAGAGCCAGTTCGCTCGCGCCATGGCAGATTCGCTATTTACACAGCTAAATTTGCAAGAGCAAAGACTGGACGCTTCTCCAGAGAGGAAACGCATAAAGATACAAATCCGGCTTGTCCTGTAGATGGTCTGCTCACGCGCTTTAACCTCATGCACAAGCAGACCATCTACAGGACAAGCCAGATTTGTATCTTTATGTACACAATAATAATCTTTTACATTGTACTCCATTTATTTTTTATATTTGACATGTTTGTGTGCTGCTGCGCATCCCTCTGTGTAATAAGTAAAGTGAAAGTGTGTTGTGGACCCGCCCAGAGGCGCATTTTCTACTAACACACTTTAAATTAAAAAAATATTGCACCATTGACTTTAGACCAGGTTTGAGTTGGTCTATGGCTCAGTCTATTTTCAGTTCCTCAAAATAGCAATGCACCAATAATGCGCCTGGAAACACCTCTTTTTTAGCCCATGGGCACACAAATGAGCACAAATGCATTTGCTATTTAAACAATGTGGCGCAGGACAGGAAAATGAGAACTGCATCGGGCTGAAACTAGCAAAAACACTTGCCTTGCGCCGGGTGTACGATATAGGGCCCCTTGTCTGTAAATGCGCGTAATTCGTTACTTAGACTGAGCATTGCGCAACATGATACAAAGAAAGTAATATAACCAAAATAACCGTATATAGTACACATGGCACAGACTTTCGAAACATTCTCTGCATAGAAAGCCAGCTGGTGCGTCAGAAGAACAAAGAAAGACCCAGGAAAAGTGCCAGGAGAAAGGGACTATTTGACAGTTTAAATGGTAAGATGCCTTATTGCATTCCTTTATATGCAGTAAATAAAACTTGGTATTGGTAGATCATTGGTAATGAACGTGCTGTATTCCGTGCTGAATAAAAATGAATTATCTAGTAGCTTAAAAAATTTTTTGAGGAGAGATATGGTCTCGTAAGTTGCACAGCACTGTTACGTGATTCATAAGAAAAATGGGCATTCATTTAATTATTTGTGGCTTTTGTTTTGAATATATGTTCCCCTGCATTTCAGGCATTTTGCCTAAACACATTTGTTCTGCACCTTGTGACTTGATTCTGACTTATTAGGTATATTCTGTTCCAATTTAATTCTGTAAATTAATGTTTGAATGTTTTTCGGTGCATCGATGTTGCGCTGTACCCTTGTTGACTACCTATCTACTGCATGCATTGAGTGGTTTTGATCAAACGTGTGCATTTTAGTGCATGTGCCATCAGTTCATTGTTTTCTGAAAGCCACCATGTAGCGATGGCACAGTGAGGCTCGGGTCAGTAGTGTCTGCTTGCAGCTATATTTATTATATTTTAGGGCCTAAGCACTGAGGTGCAGGCTAGAGGCCTACGGTTTCCTTAGGGTAATATTAAGGTTTTGGGGAATTTGAAGGCTTTTAACATGCTCAAAAACTCTTGAAACTTGACAAATGTCAGATTTATCAGCCATTAGGCCCAGCATGTGGGCGTGGCAGGAGGGCTCTGTATGCTTAATGACTTTTGTTATGGTCAATGAGAACTATAAATGTAACAAGACACCCATTAGCTACACCCAACTGGAAGTCTGCCATTTTGAAAAGAGTGCATGCAGTGAATAATCCTAGGTGATTCATGATGGCAACATGATACCAAGATATTGAAGATACTAAATTGCGGACAGATTTTAGATATGTCGAATGGTGTTGCCATGCTGAGGCAATACATTAAAGGTGAATTCATGGAAACAGGAGGTGTTCTATATATCAGGACTTGCATGTCTATTGACATCATAATTTTTTTCTACTTTAATTTTTACTATGGTGAGCTTGCATGTGTATTGACATTATTTTTTTCTACTTTAATTTTTACTATGTGAGCATTTAATTGAACTGTAATAAATAAATATTAATACATCTTAGAAACATGCAGTACATATATAAAGCTAAAATATATACACAGAAAAATCTACAGCGGTTGACATTTTATTCCACAGTATACATCGTCAAACTGCCCAGCCCGACGCTCATAGTACAATTAATTTTATAGTATAGTCTAATAAGTGTGGTAAATATAAGGCCAAGTCTAATTTATATATAACGGTATATCTAATTTATGATGTATTTGTAATAAGTGGAAACGCATGTAGGCTAGTTGCACGTCTTTTTCCATAGCAAGATTTTGTCAGTGATCTTGAGCTTAAAAAGCTTAAAAGGTTGGTGATGACTGCTATAGACCTACCACAGTTATCTTCATCAGATCCATCCACACAGTCCTTCTCTCCATCACACAGGAACGCCTCAGGAATGCAACGGGTTCTATTGTCGCATGAATGGCTACACTCTTCGGAGAGTTTCACACAGTTTATTTCATCAGATCGGTCCTGACATTGTGGAGTCCCGTCACATACAAGCTTCATATCTATACACTTCCGACCATGAGCACACTGGAACTCGCCTGGTGGGGCAGAATGATAGAGAAGTGGGGTAGTTTAATTCTTTATTGAAAAATAAAAATAAATGGGTATTTATAAGATCTACCTTTTTTACATCTACGCTCACAGCCTTGCTCATCGGATCCATCTTTGCAATCTTTTTCTCCATCACACACATGGCTGTACAAGATACACTCTTTACCATTTCTACATGGTTTGGAACCCAGGGGACATCTCAAAGGGGACGAAGCACTTGCAACCACACGACCACGATCTGAAAAACAGTATAAACACCTGAAGAGGCTAATATAAAAGGGACAATTCAACAACAACAAAAATTGTTTGTTTTAAAAGGAGAAACTAAGCAGAATGTCCAAACGGCTCTTTCCATGCAAGATTATTTTGAATCCCCAGTTCTTATTTTTTCTAAAACTACTGCTTAACCTTACAGTCTTCACAAGTAGATAAAAGTCTCAAGCTCAAGGTTTTCAATAACCTATAATAATAATGTTGTAAATAACTCTTAAATGCTTGCTTGGTATAATACCTCTTGAATCTATTCAAAGGAAGTCAGACAGAGTTTTGAAACGCAGCTATGAGTATGTTCACATGATGAAAAACTGTTCAAAAATGCAAAGGAAGAACTTATTTTTTTCTATCATTTTTTTCAAAGTTTCACAAACACATGACCGCATTATCAAAACGATCTGCATTTAGATGGATCTGGGAAAACGAAGAAAAACACTGTATTATGCATGACAGGCCAGTGGATGGCGATGTTGCGCTGTAGAGAAACACTACCCAGCAAACATGCCCCTTTGGGCCCCGTGTGGGCAGAAAATTTGGGCCCACTGAGGGCCCTGCTACCGGCGTGAAATGCGGGGCACGTGTGGGCCCCACACTATAGGGCCCAGGTGGGGCCCTAATGGGACAGCCCAAAGTGTGGGCTAGGTGTGGAAACACTGGGGGAAGTGTGGGCTAGGTGTGGAAATACTGGGGGAAATGTGGGCTAGGTGTGGGGAAAGTGTGGAAACACTGGGGGATGTGTGGGAAAGTGTGGAAACACTGGGGGATGTGTGGGCAAGGTGTGGGTACACTTGGGGAAGTGTGGGCATGCTGTCGGTAGACTGCATGCCTACAGAACATTTAAAAGAATTGTAAAAATGAAAAATCAATACTATGAGGGGCACCAGTACAGTTCTGGCTCTTCCCTCCGGTACCCCATCTCCATCTCTTGCATTACGACATCCACTTAACATTCTGTGGGCCAGATGCATTTGGTCACAGCGTCTAAGTGGGAAAGAAATAGCATATGCTAAAAACAAAACAAGGGTTGTTCCCAATGCACCAAAACATTTTAAGGTGATTGATAACACAATTTTACTTTTGGGTGAACTTTTACTCACCCTCTTGTCATTTCAAATCTGTATGACTTTCTTACTTCTGCAGAACAGAAAAGATGATATTTTGAAGAATGTTGCTAACCGTACAGCGGCGGCACCCACTGACTTCCATTGTATGGACAGAAGTCAATGGGTGCCAGCATTCTTCAAAATATCTTCTGTGCTCTGCAGAAGAAAGTCATATGGGTTTGAAATGACAAGAGGGTGAGTAAATAAAGGGATAGTTCACCCAAAAAAGGAAAATTCTGCAATTAAGGCACTCAGGAACTAAAGCAGCATTTTGAATGGGGAAACTGACATAAGCTTGAGTTTATTAAGGACCGTACCAGGAGCTGCTGAACAGAGTTTAACTGAATGAGAAAAAAGAGAGCTGTGGTTGGTTGAATTAAAATTAGATGAATGTACCAGCATTAACAGTACACAGTGAATGAGTCAATTACTTTGTTATCGTTTTATTATTTATACTGTAGCTCTGAAAAAAAACATTGGGGTGAATTTATAGCTGCTGCTGCTGACAGATTAACAAGCAAAGAAGAAAAACAGTGGTCAGACATTGCTGTACAAATTGATTAGACCAGTTATGAGCATGGCAAATCAGAGATGCAGGAAGATTATTAGATTGACTTACAACAGTCAGATGTCAATTAACAAAAAAGACCAAAAAAGTTGTTTTCATGAGTCTTTTATTGTCTCCCACTCGCTCTTTCAGTGTATGTGAGAGATATACAGAGCTGCTGCTGACCAAATGTATGCCCCAAGCGAACTTGTTTTGTGGTTCCCCCACTAAAGATAAAACGATACAAAAACACAACAACATTGGGTGTCAGAATAGAACTTTACTGAAATATACAGTCATAAATCGTTACAATTCATTTTTTATATCTACAGAAGACAAACAACAATTACAAATGATACAGCATCAGTACCTGTTAAACTGGTCTTGCTTCAGTCGTGTCAGTTATTAGCCTCTGAAGGTTTCCGGAGAAGTGCTGGACATTGCCACTGCATCTTTTGTAACAAATTTCAGAACTGACCCTGTAATAAATTAACAATATATTTAGGAATAGGATAATGTTTTGCATTACGTGTTAGTATAAATCCAAGCATTTTTTCTAAGAACTGAATGCACCTTAAACTTATGACAAACACAGACTGCTTCAGTTATTTGACAAATTAAACAATAGTTGTTATTTTATGTTCTATGACTATGATGTAATACTGTTGCTTAGTTGCTCCAAATAATTTAGAAAGGAGAAAACCCCATATGCAAAAGTCCTACAATTAACATACAACTCTTTACCACATATATCTTTACCATGGTTCAAAACAAACAATATAATTATAATACCTGAAATTATATGAGATATTGGATTGAAAATAGTTTAATCACATTAGGCAGATGAGTTCGTGGTTTGACAGGCTTGTGGACCTGCCTGAAGTGATGCTGGAGATTCGTCTTTGGATTTTCCCATTTTCGCTTTCCAGCACCAGACTGCTTTCACTTCCCGGGCATAGATGTTGTTGTGAGGTGGTTCTGTTTGGCTATACGCGGTGATGCACAGACTGATCAGCAGATGAATTCACGGTACCGCGAGAGTGCGCTGATCGGTCGGTGCGGCACGCATAAAGTCAAAAACACCTATGATGTAATCCAGGTACAACCGGTACAAACATGAGGTGGGCCGTGGGCGGAACGGAGTGTTGCGTGTACGGCATGGTGTCCCCGGGGATTTGGTTCCATCCATTAGCGCAAAAGTACAAATGAGGTCCCACAGATACTGAAGTTACATTAACGGTAATAACTGTTAAAGGGCCGCTAATCCAGGTGTTTTCTGCAATGTAAAAATAGTCAGTGGTATCCCCAGAATGTCTCTGTAAAGTTTCAGCTCAAAATACATCACATATCTTTCATTACAATATGTTGAACATGGCCATTTGTGGCTGCAATGGAAAACACAGTTTTTCTGTCTCTCTTTAAATGCAAATGAGCTTCTGCTCCCCTCCCCGTATGCAAAAAAGGAGGTAGAGCGCTTACACATTGCTTGTCTTGATGTCATCCAAAGCACATATGGCGGAAAGCACGATTACGTCTGTAAAGCCCTGTATAACCAAAACCATACACTAACTGCAATAAAAATCACCTTAATGCCCTTTTCATTTAATTCATATTTATGAACAAGACAAAAACATAGATAGAACAACATATGCTGACCATTTGCTGTATGAAATGTTGGCCATTGATGATTAATCGTGCATGCATATTACTACCAGACAAACACGGATATACAAGTACTCTGAATGCATGTTTTTGCCTATATGACAGACAGGTATGTAAAGATCAGCAACCATGTGTTATTACGTTGTGAGTAGCAATTTCTGCTTGACCTCATTGTCTTACAAATGCGCACTGTTTCTATCCGCTCTAATACTGGGTTCACACCAAACGCGAATTAAGCGTTTTAAAAGCTACCGGCCTCTGAACCCGTCGAATTCTCAGGCTCCCTTGTTGATGGAACAAAGACTTATGTTCCATTTTACATCCAACACCCCCACAACTTTGTTGTTTCTTAGACATTTTTGTCGCTGGCTAAATCTGCTCTTGCCTGAAAATGGCTGACCTTCAGCCAGTCTCTGGCTGAAGGTGGAACTACGCGCTCAGAGGAGTCTGTGAGCGGTCATGGGCGGGCGTAAATCAATGTGACATCACATTGATAAGGGATCGCCAACAGCCTGTTTTGTGTCACTGTTGTGGTTTAAAGGAGATTACAAAAAGAATAATAGATGGATTTGTATAATTACAGGGTGTTTCTGAACACATGCTGGCCACTCAATTTCTAGTAGAAAAACATTTAAAAGTGCATTTTCTGGGATAGCGGCGCTTGAAGTTCACAATGCTGTGAACAGTGAAGATTTACTGGAAAATACAGCCTGAAGATTTACTGGAAAATACAGCCCGTCCATTTAATGAGAATTTATTGGGTTTTAAGTGTCCGTTACGCAGTTAAAATTGTCAAGCCTGAGGGAAAGAACTATTTGCTCTTGCTTTTTAATAATTCAAGATTTTCTTAATACGTCTGATTGTCAGTAGTTTTGTATGGGTGTAATACGTTTTAAAATTAAAATAAAATGGATTAAAAGAGTACTTGACCTCAGAAAAAAAATCAGAAGCGATATGTCCACAGAATGTCCGCTGAGCTCACGCTTGCCGCCTCACACCGTGTCTACTCCCGATGCGGCGCGATGTGACGAGACAATAGAACGCATTAGAACCCATTATAACTTCAAATTTTGTCCACACTGGATGTGGCGTGGCACGTCGCGACAAACCCATAAAGAACAAGCAGGTTGTCATGTTGCGTCACGCCTGCCGCGTCCGGTATAGACATGGTGTTAGAACAAGCCATGTGTCGTGTCACGTCCGGTGTCGACAATGTGTCAAAGACAAACACCACTCTCAACGCTGCCTGGTCTAGAAGCACTTCCGGGTTTATTTTTTGAAACATTTTATTTTATTTTATACATTTTATTAATTTACATTTTTACTTTTATTTTATTACACAAACACTGATTAATAACAATTAATTGTTTATTTTTCGTAAATCGTGTATAGAGGGGTATGCACGTGTCATCACTTTCCAGCCGGAACGCGCCTGCTTGAGTGGTAAAACACTGGGCAAAATGAATGTTACAATATAAGGAAATGCAATTCCGAGCAACATTTGAGTGTCTAAGAACACATGATTCCTTTGTAAGTCATAAGGTAGTCGTAAGGATAACCGTCGAGTCCAGCTTCTTGTAGTTTCAGCAAATAATTGCATGTTTTAGTCCCGGTTTTTGTTGCTCCTATGGAATGCAGCAATTTTGCTTTAGTTTTACCACTCAAGGGAGCGTGTCCCAGCGCGTTCGCGTGGGAATGTGACGTCAATGCATACCCTCTATAGTGCTGAAAACTGGGTCCAAGTTTTTTAATATAGGAGAAAACTGTTATAAGCTCACGTCGCATGTGAACACCATAGCAATAAGTAGCTGGTTGTTATCTCCTTATATTACCTTATATAAAAAGCATAATGAGAGTTCAGCCCTCCAGAGTGGGGAAAGTGACCTGTCTGGCGGTGAGCTTTTGGGACGCCGGTGTAAGCAGACTAATTTCTGGTCGTATAACACTGTGGGAAGAGGAGGATTTTTGGTCGGCAAATATGAGTGTTTTTTAGATAAAAAGAAGTACTAAATCAGCGATATGACAGATCCTCTTTACATTGCTTAAGCCAAGACAACTTGATAGTGTTATACAAATGGAAATTAGTCTGCCGACTCACCAGCACCATCTTGTGCAACTAGTGACGTCAATGCATACCTTCTATATGCCTACAGACTGAATGCAAAATATGCGTATGATGTCATCGTGTAAACTCTGAAGGCTGCGTTTTCCAAAAAACTGAGATAACACCATTGTTTTCAAAAACTTGCACTTTGTTTTGGGGACTGAAAATGCAAAATTTTGAAAACGGGTATCACAGTTGTCGTGTAAATGAACAGCCAAAATGCATATATCCGTTTTTAGTTGAAAACGGTCTAATGTAAGCGGCCTCTAAGATCATTCAATAAACTCAGCTCATTTTATTCTAGTATTTCGTCTTCTACTTAACTACAAGTTCGGTACAGAGAGGGAGAAGATTGCAGATGGCAGAAGTATTAAATCACATTAAATCACATCTAGAGATTACCAACTAGTAAACTGGATTTTAAACTCTGGATCTGTAGAATCTAACATGTTTGGCATCGTAAGATTAGTAAAATTTTACAAGCACCTCCAAAACATATTACTAGAAATAGAAACCAGGCATGTCGCGGACGTCAAATGTCATGTTTTGTTTTACATTTGCATTCTAAATGTGTGGGAATCAATCAAAGAGATTCAACAGCTACAGCAGACATGGCTTGAAATTTTGTCTTAGCTTTTTACTTTGGCTGGGCTTTGTACTTGAATATAGTCAGAATAAAATTGTAAAGACATCTTACTATTTTTCCCAGGAATACAAATTTGTGCAATCCATGATATTACTACAAATTCTCTTCTGACTTGTTGATAATAATACAACCAGGTAGACTTGTTAGAGTGCTAGCAACGCAAACGTCATTGGTTCGATCCCAGGGAACACACATACTGATAAAAGACATATACACTTATCCAAAGTGATTTACAGTGCATTTAAAGCGTCTGCCAAATTCATAAATGTAAATACCATATAGGGCTTTTCATACTGCGCTTAAAGGGATATTTCACAGGCAAAACAAAATTACACCATGTTTTACTCACCCTCAAGGCATCCTAGGTGTACCATATTTACAACTTTATTAACGATAATGTCTAATTTCCATTATCCGTCAGCCACCCATGCCCGAGAGGGTTGCAAAGGACAGGATATTCCTCTTAAGCAAACGCACAGATTCTCTTCCCTTTATTAACCCCAAGGAGCCATGTCGAGCAGTTCTTTGATCAATGGATGCACTTTTTGGAGCATCAAATCTCATTCTCCACTCACTCCCATTCTAATGCTTGGATGAGCCAAGAAAAATGGTATTATAACTCCCACTGTATCTGTCTGAAAGAAGAAAGTCATATACACGAGTAAAACATGGTGTTTTGTCTCTGGGGTTTAGAACGAAGATAACCTGGGGTTAAAGTGATATTTCACTTTTAACTCAGTTTCTCAACTTTGTCTCGTTGCTAGACACCCCCCCCATCCGGTCACCAATGGTTGCTACTGCTCGTGTCGCCAGAAGTCACCAGCTCTCCATTGAAATGAATGGGATCATGTCGCTTTGTCACTTGTAATGTGAACGGGGCATAAGGCATTTGAGGGTGGAGAAACTTCTCAATAAAGCAATATATACAGGAAGGCAGAATTATATTGTGTTTTCTTGACGTTGACATCTTTGGAGTAAGTCTGACAGCATCTTTGGAGTAAGTCTGACAGCATCTTTGGAGTAAGTCTGACAGCATCTTTGGAGTAAGTCTGACAGCATCTTTGGAGTAAGTCTGACAGCATCTTTGGAGTAAGTCTGACAGCATCTTTGGAGTAAGTCTGACAGCATCTTTGGAGTAAGTCTGACAGCATCTTTGGAGTAAGTCTGACAGCATCTTTGGAGTAAGTCTGACAGCATCTTTGGAGTAAGTCTGACAGCATCTTTGGAGTAAGTCTGACAGCATCTTTGGAGTAAGTCTGACAGCATCTTTGGAGTAAGTCTGACAGCATCTTTGGAGTAAGTCTGACAGCATCTTTGGAGTAAGTCTGACAGCATCTTTGGAGTAAGTCTGACAACATCTTTGGAGTAAGTCTGACAACATCTTTGGAGTAAGTCTGACAACATCTTTGGAGTAAGTCTGACAACATCTTTGGAGTAAGTCTGACAACATCTTTGGAGTAAGTCTGACAACATCTTTGGAGTAAGTCTGACAACATCTTTGGAGTAAGTCTGACAACATCTTTGGAGTAAGTCTGACAACATCTTTGGAGTAAGTCTGACAACATCTTTGGAGTAAGTCTGACAACATCTTTGGAGTAAGTCTGACAACATCTTTGGAGTAAGTCTGACAACATCTTTGGAGTAAGTCTGACAACATCTTTGGAGTAAGTCTGACAACATCTTTGGAGTAAGTCTGACAACATCTTTGGAGTAAGTCTGACAACATCTTTGGAGTAAGTCTGACAACATCTTTGTGTGAATTGGCTATTTCTCATTTAAAGTACATTATGATATGGTTTTGTTGCTACCCCTCCTGACTTGATGCAATGACAACAGCGGAGATTGGCAGACGGTCAGGGCCTGGACTCCAGGCTCACGTGTTGCTATAGTCCTGTTATCGTTACCATCCCACTCGTGGTCAGAGTAAACAACTTGCTGGGAGTAAGACTAGCATAAACAGCCTCTGTTATCGGAGTCAAATTGAGTTGGTATATGTTTTATATTTTTAAAGACTTGCCATAGTTGGTTAAAGGGATAGTTCACCCAAAAATGAAAATTCTGTCATTTACTCACCCTCATTGTTACAAAACTGTATACATTTCTTTGTTCTGCTGAACAGAAAGGAAGATATTTGGAAGAATGTCAGATACCAAACAGTATAAAGAAATTTTGTTTGAAACAACCGGGGGGCGAGTAAATGACAATTTTCATTTTTTAATGATTTTTTAAATACTTGTTTGTCATTTAATTATTGTAATTTTAGCGTAGTCATCACTCACGCCAGATTTACTTTAAAAATGGGCTATAATTATTTCTCAAAACTACAAACCACATTTGACAGCAAATAAAAGTAACATACATAATAGGTGTAATAATAAAGGTGGAAAATGAAAAATATAATGAAAAACAAAACTCAAGTCATATTAATTTCCCAATGCTGCCGACAGGGATGCTGCTGCACCCCTAGTTCCCATAGCTATTGACGCTTAGCAACAGACAGTTAATCAAAAACTGAACAGCATTTACCCCATATCATGAGCTGTGGACAGTCACAGAAACTCAAACTATACACATATAGGAAATCCAATATGGCGGGTACGTGTTGTCGTACTCTGTCAGGCGTAACGGCTCCACTTCTTTTACATCTAGCAGCCCGTCTGTATTGTTTTTATACACCCCTGTCAGTGCTTACTTTAAACCTTATTCGCGGATTTAAACCCTACAACTATGGATACGTCGAATCTTCGCTTCGCAGTGTGTTGATCGTACTACTGCTTTTTTCTCTGGCTGCGCTTCCGGTACGAATTGTGACTAGAACTATCCACGAGGGCCAGTTGATTTCTTATAACTCAAGTCGCTTGGGTGCCCAGGGTAATTACTGTCAATATCCTGGTTTTGTTCAACATTCATCCTCTTTGGGATGTTTTCGTCACAACTTGCTTGGATATTATGCAATTTACTCATCTGTATTGGATTTTGGTCACGCTTTGATACGTAAAAATCCTGCCATACAGCTGGGTTCTGCTGCGCCTTCACGGAAAATTCATGGGCTTATATTTATTCTGCTACTGCTTTCCGGGGATGTCCAACTGAATCCGGGACCGGTTAGCCCCAGGACACAGGTGGACTCTGGAGCTGAGACTCATCTGGGATCGAGTGTAGCGGTGTTTTATGCGACGAATACTGGGGATTGTGCCGGCTCCTTTAACAGCGACGTCTGCTTAATTAAAAACCTGCAAAATCCTACAGGGCCTGTTTCAACACTGCTCTGTGGACAGTCTACTAGATCTTCCGAGGCTACAGTGGCAGTTTCAAACGTCTCCGTGTGCTGCAACCCTGTGGTGGACTCACAATCTGAACCTCTTTTGGGATCGAGCTCGACCGGGTTTCACTACGCGATGACTGCTTGGGTTCCTGCTAGGGATTAACTCGACTTTTCATCTAGCAATGTCGTTTCAACCAACAATGTGCAAAATCCTCAAGTGTATAACATCTCTACACTGCTCGGCGTTGATTCTACAAGATCTTCCGAGACAACAACTACTGCTATTGGCGTCCCCACGTGTCTAAACCCCGCGGTAAGAAAGCAATTTGCTTTTAGAATCTTTCAAACTGTTAACTGTCACGCGAAGGTTCTTTGGGACCGCACTGTGAAACCCAGAGGACTTTTTGGAGGACATTTAAATATCAGAAGCATTGCTTCAAAAAGCGATCAGTTGTCTCATTTACTATCTAATTCTAATCTGGACTTCCTCTGCATATCTGAAACATGGTTGCATCAATATTCATCTCCAAGTGTATTTATGATGCCTGGTTACCAATGTTTCAGACGTGATCGACCTGTGGGGAAGGGAGGTGGAGTACTAATATATGTGAGACATGGCATTATGTGTGAACGCCTTGTATTTAACTCTGTTCATAATTTGGAGCTCATAGGGCTGAAAATTATTTTGTCACTCTCCACAAATGTCATTTATTATCATATGCGTCTATAGACCACCCTCTGCAAATGACATTTTACGCAAACAATTCTCAGAAGTTCTAAAGGAATGTAACCATAACAAAGAAATCATTCTTATGGGTGACTTCAATGTGAACTTGGAGGATAAATCTAAAAAGAAAAAATTGAAAAACCTTGCAGACAAACATCTCTTACACCAGATAACTAAAGGGCCCACCAGAATTGCTAAATCCTCCAAAACGCAGCTAGACTTCATGTTTACCAACAAACCGGAACGGATAATTAAGAGTTATAACCTGATCACTGGGTTATCGGATCATAACCTAACACTGGTTGCTCGGAAATTGACCAAAAACAGATTCAAAAATAATAAGGCAAACTCAAACAATGCCTTCAGTTGCATACCTAAGGGAAAGTTATCAGAGTTTAATGAGGAAATAATTAGTTTAAAGTGGGACGACATTTTATCTTCTACCAATATAGAGTATGGCTGCAACACTTTCATCAAAAGGATAAACACCGTAAGGGATAAATTCACTGTAAAAATTCAGAAAAAAAATTGGCATAAAAATAATTTACCTTGGCTAAATGAAAACATATGGGAGCTGATGAAAAATAGAGACGCTGCTTTAAAGGCAGCTATGAAGTCAGGCAGAGATATTGATAGGCTTTGTTACAAAGGACTGCGGAATAAAGTTATTTGAGAATTGAGAGTAGCTAAATCTAAATATTACATTAATTTATTGAATGAATCAAAAGGAAATACTACATTAATCTGGAATAATGTAAATAGTCTTATACATAAGGAGGGTAATTATCAACCAGACTTTAGGATTAAAGTGCAAGGTAACATAATTCCTAATGAGCTCTCCATTGCTACTAATTTTAATAATTATTTTATAAATTCTGTTAATAAATTTGGGGAAAAATTTGCAATAAAGGCCGAGGAAAGTATTTTGACGTGCGATACTGACAACCAATGTTTTAACTTAGCAATGACAGACGAAGCGCAGGTTACCAAAGTGATCAGCTTGCTAAGAAACTCTAATTGTAGAGATATTTATCAATTTAATACCAAATTTCTTAAAACTCATAACTGCATATTAGCTCCTGTTATCTCTCATCTAATCAATTTATCTTTTAAATATAGTATCTTTCGCACTGTATGGAAGCAATCTATTATTTTGCCTATTTTTAAATCTGGGGACAGTTCGGAGGTTAGCGATTATAGACCTATCAGCATTCTGCCAAGTGGTATCCAAAGTTGTGGAAAAGATAGTTCTCGAACAACTTACATCTTATCTCAACTCAGCAAAGACTGGATTACACTATGCAATTTGGTTTTAGAGCTAATTATTCTACTGAAACAGCTATTTTGCACTTAACAGAGCAAATACAATTCAGGCTTGATAAAGGTGGGATAATTGGTGCTGTGTTTCTAGACTTGCGTAAAGCCTTCGATACTGTAAATCACAAGGTCCTCATTTCTAAATTGTCTAAATTTAACCTTTCATCAGCAGTTTTAACATAGATTTCATCATATTTATCAGATAGACAGCAATGTGTAAAAATTAAAGGTTCCACTCTCTTTCACAAGCATACTTCCCACCACTTGAGAACTTACAGCAGTTCTTCTCATCTGAGACATCTCTGCAGTCAGGTTTCCCATCACAGAGCTGCTGCTTCGTCAGACACACTTTTCCATCACAACGCATGGCACAGCTGGGACACTGCATTTCATCTGATCCATCAGAGCAGTGGGAATAACCGTCACACACAAGGGCTTTCCGAATACATTTCCGTCTGTCCTTGCAGAGAAACTGTCCTGATGCCATAAACATATTTTCTTTAGTCATCAGGCACTCAATCTATAATATTTAATGATTGGCATGCATATTTCACTTGTTACCTGAGTCTGGACATGCATATATGCAAGAACGCTCATCGGATCCATCAGGGCAGTCTGTCTTTCCGTCACATAGCTGGGATTGCGCAAGGCATTTTGAGGTTTTCTGACACAATACTGATGGAGCATTGCAAACAAGCTTGGTTGTGTCCATGTGAGAACTAGTAACACGAGCTGAAAAGTGATGGTAGTTTATATTCATTGAAACTAGAAAAGAAATGAATACCCAGCATACCCAACAGTTTTAGGGTGTATTGACATGGTATCGAACTGGCACGGTTCGATTGAAATATGAACGTAACATGGACCAAAGGCATTTAAACAAACCAAATACAGGAAGCATTAACAAGATATGACCCTGAAAATCAAGGACCGTTTATTAGATCTGTGCTTGTGCATGTAATTGAGTAATTCCTGGCGCTGTTTTGACCACTTTAAACACTTCACGAGGTCTTGACGAGTTATCAGCTTGGTTAAACTACAATCATATGCGAAAGCATACATTAAACATGTATAACCTCAGGCACAACATTTTTTTGGATGTCCAGTAAGTTCAACAAAACATACATCATAACAAAATATACAGTACATCATAAAAGCTGACCAATCAGAGTGCGACTATACTTATGCTCTTAGGTTTGGTATCTTTAGGTTTGCTGTAAAAATACCAGTGTGAACGCCAAGCGATCCAGGACGAAATTAATTTTTGGTCCAGACCAAAATAACCAAGGGAACCAAATGACCAATATAAACACACCCTAAGGGGCGATTAACATTTCGCGTCAAACCGCACGCTGCGCTGCTTTTTCTAGTCAAAAGACCTGAAAAGTTGAATTATTTCCATCTCGATGTGGCACCAACGTGCCTTGAAAAATGTGCGCGCAGCACCGTATGCGGTGAGAAAGCTATCATGCAAACCCGGGTACGCACCAGGGTACCAAACCTGAGAGTACCTGAAGGAGGTGGTCTGTGTTCAATTGCATTCAATCTGTGGCATGGTTTGAAAGCTGCCTACAGTACATGCAAAATACATACAGTTAACCAAGTATTGTTGACTCTGCTGCGTATAATAGCACCAAATTAATAAAAAACAATATATTGACCCGCATTCCATTTTATATCGTGCATGTTTATGATGACAAGATGAAAATGTCAAACAAATATCATTAAGATTTAATTCTATGTGAGATTAAAAAATGCTAAAAAACAAACCCGGAGTGCTTCTGGACCAGTGTTTACATCTTGCGAAGTGTTCTATAATGGAGCTGTATACATCACATGCGCTCAGAGGTATATGATGATGATCTTTCGCTGCTATCCTCTAATATTTCATATAGCGGCAAACTCTATTTAAAGGGATAGTTCACCCAAAAATGAAAATTCTGTCATCATTTACTTACCTTCTTGTCATTTCAAACCTGTATGACTTTCTTCTGCAGAACACAAAAAGATGATATTTTGAAGAAAGTTGGTAACCAAACAGCACTGGACCCCATTCGCTTCTATTGTATGGACACAAAACCAATGCGAATGAATGGGGTCCAGTTAACAACATTCTTCCGTAGAACACAAAAGAATTTTGAAGTAAGTCATACAGGTTTGAAATGACAAGAGGGCGAGTAAATGATGACAGTGATCGTTCACCAAAAAATGAAAATTCGAAGGATCTTTTGGTCCACCTACTCCGCTTGTCTCCTGCTAAAGACGCTCAGCATAAAGAGCTGCAAATGACGAATAAGCCAATTTCACTACAACACTGCAAAACGAAAATGCAGTTAAGTATCTGCCATGCAGTACTGAATAACCCTGGTATATTGGATCAACACTATTTGACTGCTAGGGTGAACTTACCACAGTTTGCTTCATCAGTGGCATCCACACAGTCCTTCTCTCCATCACAGAGGAAACTCTCAGGGATGCAGCGAGTTTGATTATCACAGCGGTGTTTGCAGTCATGTGAGCGAGTGAAACAGTCAGTTTCATCAGAACGATCCTGACATTGAGGTGTGCCATCACACACCAGCTTTTTGTCAATACACATCCTCCCATGAGCACAATGAAACTGATCTATGAGGAAACGTTTGGTTCAATGTCAATTGCACACATACTGAGTGAAAAAGTTACAAATGTTTGAGGTTTTACCTGGTTTACACTGTTGTTCACAGTCATCTTCATCAGACCCATCTTTACAGTCAATGTCTCCATCACACACATGACTGTACAGGACACACTCACGGCCGTCTTTACATGGTTTAGATCCCACACGACACCTTAATGATGCAGTTGAGGTTGTAGGAGCCACAGTGGGACAGCTGACCTCATCTGAACCATCAAGACAGTGAAAGTGACCATCACACACCAAATTTCTCTCCACACACTTTCTTCTGTCCTTACAAAGGAAGTCACCTACAACAGAGGAAAAAAGCACAATATGAACATTACATTATTATGAGCACTATTAGGTTGTGTTCATATTCCTAGTTCAGTTCTTTTGGTCCGGACCAAAAAAGAAAAATAATAATTTAGTCCTGGTTCGCTTCACGTTCAGACAGACTTTTTAACAGCGAACCTAAAGATATCGAACCTAACAGCTAACATGTAAAGTCTAAACGTGATTGGACAGCTTTTATGGTTTATATTTAAAAACGGAACCAGGAATTCCTCCGTTACATGCGCAAGCACATCTAATAAACTTTCCTTTTATATTAGCAAATCACTTGATTTTCGGGTCATATATTGTTATTACTTCCTGTTTTTGGTTCGGTTTGATGCTTTTGGTCTGTGTTGCGTTCATATTTCAATCGAACCGTGCCAGAGTTCATTTGAAAGTGGACAGAGACCCAGCTTTTCAGCAGTCTCTGTCCGCTTGTTTGGTGCACACCAGGGTTCGGGTGGCAGCGTTTACATTTACACAAACTGCACTAAAAGAGCAATCGCAGCAGAGTTAGCTTTAATCAAACCAAACATGGCATATATGAACACACCCTTCGTCATTTTACGCAATCAAGCAGATATTAATCTAAAATACTCTAGACAAATTTGCTCTGTATGCAGAACAAAGTAAAAAATGCACTGCATTCCGACTTTACTGTTTAAGAGCTGGATTCTCATTCTCTGGCCAAATGTGCCAGATATACTCCTTCAGGGTTTTCCCCCACCGAGTATGGCCCTGTATGATATCATTAAGGGCAGATTTCCTTGTATGGGCACTTCTCCCAGAAAAGCGTGTGCACATGAATCCTCAGGGGTCGACCAGTTTTTTCTTATCACTAAGCGGGTTTCCATCACTCTGGTTTTATTCGCATTTTGAAGTTTCGCATCAGAAACGAGTGATGGAAACGCCAAATTTCGAATTAAAAACCCTTAATTCGTAAAAAGTTTTTACGCTCGCTTGTGGTTTTTCACTTTTGCGAAAAAGGGTTAATGCGAATAATGAGAGATGGAAACGCATTTGCCGAATAAATTCCTCCAAAGTCACGTAATTGCACTATGAGACGGCGTAACCTGACTAACCAGAGAACTGATCTTGTTATACAGCATCAGAAATATTGTTATGGTCATTCTTAAATGCCTGAGCAAAATCGTCAAGTATTTCTGTAATTGCCTCTTAGAACTATCACAGCTGTGTTTCCCAAACAGCAGGCATCCACAAAAGCACCGCATTTATTGTGTTTCGTAATCGTCTGCTTGCGCAATTATTCTAAATGAAGATCATTATATTCAGTGGCTTCTCTTACTGATATTTAGTGGCAGTTTGTTAGGAAGTGACGGTTGACTATTTGGATGGAAACGGTGCTTATTCGAAAATGTTTTATGCGATATTCCAATTTTGCGCATAAGCTAAATTCGCAACTTTGGATGGAAACCCGGCTAGTGAGGAAAGGACTTAAAATATGCCGGTAATTTTGGTCATACAAATAAGAATAGTACATAATTCGAAACTATAAATATAGATTTTGTAATAAGCAAGAAAGTAAAGACATATCAATCTATAATGTGACCATACCCTTGCGCAGAGCGTGCAATTCATATGGTAATGATTTGCACGAGCCACCCAAACATGGTCAACACCCCCAAACAACAGCACAACAAAGAATTGACATTCAACGTCAAATTTATTGATCTGTCTGTGCGTTTGGATGATAACATGCTGCACATGTGAGAAAAAGTTTACTTTTACTTTATAAAAAAAAGATTGTGTCTCTGACAATGAACAAGTTCATTGTGAAGAGCGACTGCATCCAGCGTCGCGAGTATAGTTTATTTCCTTCATTCAGAAAATCTACCACAGTGGTTTTACTATAGTAAAATATTATTGTGGCAAAATATTATTTTATTACATCTCAAACCTATTTTAAATAAATGTTTGAGCTGAAAAATGAGTTTATAAAATAGTATACTGTATATTTTAAACGATAGTGATTTCTGTTTTGCCCCTAGCTGTGTTTTTAACCCTCAACTTCTACAGAGGGATAGCCTTTTGTGTGCCCAATCAGCTGCGTTTGGTGGTGTCATCACTGCTACAGCTTTGTCACAACAGCCTTTTGAGCTTTTGGGAAACATTTCCCTTAAATAGGCATGTGATCAGCCAAGGACAAAAAAGGAGGAAGAATGCGCACACACCCTCCCCAACCCCCCCAAAAAATAGTCTTTCATGTTACGTATTAAATGTTACTTGATTAAAAATAGGCAATTGTTTGCCAAAAATATATACTTTTCACTTAGCAACAAAAAAACTAACTATTATAATAACCCAATTCTGACTGGCAATTTTGGAAATATCAGTTCAAATTGTTTAGGTAACTGGTAAGCTATGAAATGGGTTGATACTTTGTTTTTATTATTTTACATTAGCATAAGATATTTGCACAGAGAATTGTTCTTGCACATCTGCATTCATTACACAATAACAATGAATAAATATAGCTGCAAGCAGCAGTTACAGGGTCAAGCCCAATAACGGCCCAAAGAGAAATGAGCACTAGGGGGCGCTGGCCTATAACTTTAAATTTCCTCTCAGAACATGACCTTGATGAACCATAGCAAGTTTCGTATAGATTTGCCATTGCGTTGTAAAATACTGCATTTTACAAAAACATTTCAAATGGGCGACACCCACAACCCACGAGGAAATATTTTGGACATGTCAGATGATCACAATTTGAAAACCAAGTTTAAAAACACAGGGAAAGGCAGTTAGATAAAAAATGCTTATAACTTTTGACTACTAGGTGTCTCTGTCACCAAATTTTTATGAGGCAGACAATATGTGCCAGTGATGATGCACACCAAGTTTCGTGTCAATGCACTAAAAGGTGTAGCGAAGATACAGCCACATGACCTTTTGGCGAGCTCGCCTTAGAATTTGTTGACTCTGTATAAGAGAACCATTCGATCAATCAAAAATCTTTTAATTTTGTCAGTACTGTCTCCAGATGCTACATACCAAATTTTGTGCAAATCTGACCAATTTTGTAGAATTGAATACCCTTATGTTAATTTCTTCATATAATGAAATTTATTAAAATGCTTATAATATATCTCTTGACCACTAGGTGCGTATAACTTTACAAGCCCTCTCAGAAATTGCTATACTGTATTTGTGGTACAATCTGCTAGCTGCAGTTCAGTCGTGCGCTTCTAAAGCGCTGCTGGCAGCACGAACCGCCGTAAACACTAGGGGTGGGAGAAAAACTTTAGAGAACATGTACATTTAACCCGCCCTTTGCTGGTTTGTGCCAATCAGCGCGAGCGCCACCATTGGAGAAACACCGTCTACTTCAGTAATCAACATGGCGGTTCCAAACAATCTGGAGTTGAAATCGCACGGGATGTCGAATGTCCTGCTTCTCTGTAGCCTCTTAATGCTGCCCTTACCGCCTGCTCAATTGTACCAGACAGATCATTCGGAACCGCCATGTTGAGTACTGAAGTAGACAGTGTTTCTCCAATCAAGAAAGAGTTGCGTACCGTTGCATGTCACCGCAGCTGATTAGCGCATTCCAGCAAAGGGCGGGTTAAATGTACATGTTCTCTAAATGTTTAGCGCTTAACATATACACAAATACATATATATAGTATTTATATTTAAGCATTTAAAACAAGATTTACATAAAATATTTACATTTATATATATAGGATATAGATTTAACTTTTGCATTTAACATTTAAATATAACATCAAAATTCAGGATTTATATTTACATAAAGGATTTAGATTTAGATCAAACATTTAGATTTAGATTTATATCTGGTGAAATTTGAAAGGTTTTGGGTAAACGGCGCCCCATAGGAGACATCAGTGATGATTAGGAAGATGAAGAGTGTTATAAGCGAGGACCTCAGCAAAAGGTACACCACTGAGCAGGAGAACAGCCTTCTAAAAAAATGTGCTTCTCTTGACCCATGCTTTAAGGCACAACGTACGAAGCGGTGATTACTGAAGCTTCATCATTACAAGAGGCAATTCTTACACACAATATCTGTGATAATAAATTACATAAAAAGTTTAAGCATATGACATTACACAGTGCAATATTACAAGTATTTTTTGTGTGTAATGATTTAAAATAAATCTCTCCAATTTCTCTTAATCTTTAACTATTAATCAATGTGTACAAAACGTATATAATATTGCACTGTGGGTTACATTAACTCAATGATTTACCTGAACAGTTATGTTTGATCTGCATGGGTTTTTTTCCTTCTCTTGTAATTGCTTAAAAGCAGGAAGATGGGGCAAAAGAGCATGAAAATCAGGAAGATGGGGCAAAAGAGCATGAAAATCTAGAAGACAGCACAGTTGAAGCAGCCAACAGCTCAGTGAGCCCACAGCCTGAAGTCACAGAGATGCAGGATATGACTGTCCTTCTACAAAAAGTAGTGCTTCATCTTTGCTTCACAGTCTGCTGGGACAGACCTTCACTGATGCTTCAGTTACACTACATCATCACCAGTCAGCCTCTGCCATAGCTGAAGAGGAGATGACCAGATATTGCAGTACCCCATCACTCTCTGTACCATCATAGAACCCCCTCAACTGGTGGCATGTCAACAAGGTGTCATTTCCTTTGATCTTCAAAATCGCAACGCGGTATTTATGCATTCCTGCAACCAGTGTCTCTGCAGAAAGAGTCTTCACTGCAGGAGATATTGTTACAGCGCAGCAAAGCACACTTACTCCTGAACATGTGGACCAACTGCTGTTCCTACAAAAAAAAAACTTAAACCTAGGAGTATAATAACAATAATAGATGAACTGGATATTTAAGTTCTTATTTCATTTGTGGCCTAACATTGTTCTTCTGCATCAGGTTTTCAAGATTTTTTTATTTAAAGATGTTTCTTTGTTAAAAGGTTCTAAACAAACTGAAAAATTGTCATACTCAGTTGTGGATTGAGAACTGTTTGTTCTTAATGATTGTTCTTTGTAGTAATATGGCTTTCCATTTTTCATTCAGAGCTTGTATATCCTTAAAGTGGAAATGAACCATCCAGTCAAGCTAACATTATTAAATAGGTTTCCACTTCGATCAAAAATGATATAGTAAACCAGATTAGTGTGACTAGGGCTGCAGCCATCGATTAATCAGGTATTTGGATAAGTACTTTTCTATATTTAGTATTGCTATTTAATAAAGAAAGAGAAAATAAGACAGGTCTCTTAAAATGCACAACTAATTTGTTTTCTTTTTAGGAAAAATTAACATTTATTGCTGAAATTGCATACATCAATATCTGTGAAAACGAAACCCATTTAGTACATTCCATTGCCATATTACATTCAGAATGCAATATAGGCATAATACAAATGTATAAATGAGAAACATTAATAAAAATAGAAAGAATAATTTCAAAGGTGAACTACTAACTTCAGTTTATGCATGATGCATTTAGTTTATCTAAATTAGTTTGTTTATTTTTTACTATTAAATGGTATTTTTATGTGGACAGATATATTACCGAGTTAACCGGATTTTTATTTTGGCAGGTCGTCAGAAGACGCTTTTTTTAGTGTGTTAGCTTCACTCAGTAAAATGTTCTGAAATAAACTCTCAGAGCAACTCTGGAGATGAAGTTCATGTGTCCATGTCTTCATAAAGCGCAGACGCAGACAAATTCATGAGCATCACGCACGTTAAACTGTGCAGTTCATTCACTCAGACACGCAGAATAGCCAGATGGCATGTGTAAACAGGATTCGGCATCCACTAGTCCGCATCTAGTTTTACGGACTCAATGCAGCCGGAAAACAAGTTTCACTTGCAAAATAGACTAAAACTAAGTAAAATAGCAGTCCACCATTTCAATAAGCTATCACTCATTTATCAGCATGAGAAATACGTGTGAGCGTGTGAACAGACTAAAATGCGTGTGTCTCGCGGTGAATGCGTGAGACTTGAGAGCCCTGTAACATGAACAGAGTTTAGCGGGCTGTGCGTCAGTAATAACGGTCTGTGGGGAAACGCAGTGCTCCTTGTGTACTGTAGTTAAATGGATTAAACGAGGCTGAGGCAACAAAAATTGCCTCTGATTTTTTGTATTCGAGTTACTCGAGGAATCGTTTCAGCCCTAAGTGTGACCCTTTAAAAGAAAAAAGGATGCCTTTTATAGGTTTACCAACATAGACATATTTGAATAAATGCATTAAATTACACATTTAAATGCATTACTCTACTTGATATATAACAGCTATACTTTAAATTAGGGCTGTCAACGTTAACGCATGCGATTAATCTTTTTAAATTAATGCGTGAGAAAATATTTATCGCAATTAACGCAGCATCAGTTTGTTTTGACATCCTTTGTCTAGCATTACATTATGTAATCACGCTCTTATTCCTGTACAGGCTTTTAAACGTGGTTGCGCGTTCAATGAAGATAAGACAGCTTCTAAACTGTGGGACGCGGCAAAACGCAACGCAAGGTCCAGTCTGGTGTAAACAGTCACGGGCTAAAGGCTGCGTCGGTGAATCTCTGTCAGACAGCGCATCCGTGTTAAGTTCTCTTTCGTGCTTGAATGGATAAAACCATACAAGATTATGTCAGAAAGCCCGTTTTGTCTAGCATTTTCTTACGCACAGACTTCAAAGTGTAAAATAAAATCTTAAATGAATGCAAAGAGTTGTGAAAATGGGAGTGCGGTGACGGTCAGATCTGCGTACAGAGACAGCTCTTAAAGGGGCCACGTTCTTAAACGTGCTGCTGTGACTCCTGTCACTAATGTTAATCAAAATAAAAGAAATCAATTTTGTAGCTTTAATGAGAATTCTTCTGCATTTGATTTATAATTTAGCATTAAAGACTGTAAAGTGTCCATCAATTTCTGTATATTTCCTACATGATAGCTCTCAATTATGCTGTTGAATGGCTATAATTAATGTTAAAATAATCAATTTAATAGAGACATCAGTTACAATACTAATATCAAAATGTTAGCTTTCATAAAATGACGCTGTTAAAGAAATATGTTGTTTCTACATCAATTTGCAGATTAAATGTTTTAAAATGTTTAATGTATTAATATTTAAAAGTATATTTTAAAATATTATTGTTATGTGCGATTAATCGTGATTAATCACAGAAAAAATGTGTGATTAATCGGATTATTTTTTTAATCGATTGACAGCACTACTTTAAATACATTTAACCCTATCATCCAGGAGTTTTGTTGTGTATTTCGCCAGAATAGCGGTCTGATGCAGCATCGGAGCGCTGATAACGCTATACTGTATACACAATACAATGTGCAAGAAACAGTTTGGTGTAGTGTTGATGTGTTTATTAGTAGACTGCGTTATTTACGGTTCAGACCTTCATGTAATGGAATAAAACCGACGCGCTATAAGTTGAAATAATGCATTTAAACGTGCAATTGAATGCTTTTATTCAAATATGTCTAGGTTGGTAAACTTCTATAAAAGACAATAACACTTCAATTTTTATTAATTTCTCATTTTCTAACTGTAAATATTTCCTCTGATAACCCCGTGGCTTTACAGTTTACATTTGGTTTTCATACAGTTGGTTTTCCTGTTTGGTTTCCTGTTTCCTGCATCGCTGCCGGCGGCTTCGAGTATACTACAGATAATCAACTGTTACGACTCGGATTGCTAAATATTAGATCTCTCTCTAATAAAGCACTTTTTGTTAATGATATGATAACAGATCATAAAATAGACATGCTTTGTTTGACAGAAACATGGCTAAAACCAGATGATAATATTACTTTAAATGAATCTGTCCCCCAAGATTATTATTATAAACACGAGCCTCGTCTAAAAGGCAGAGGGGGAGGTGTCGCAGCACTTTACAATAACTCTTTTAGCATTTCCCAGAAGTCGAACTCTAAATATATTGTTTTGAAGTCATGGTTCTTCATGTTTCAACACCTAATACTAAGGATAAAACACTTTTAAAATTGATTCTAGCTATTGTATATAGGCCTCCAGGGCACCACATAGATTTTATTAAAGAATTTGGTGGGTTCTTATCAGAACTAGTACTGGCCGCAGATAGATTCCTTGTCGTTGGTGACTTTAACATCCATGTAGATAACGTTTCAGATGCCTTAGGTATGGCTTTCAAAGACACTCTTAACTCCATGGGCTTTAGTCAACATGTGTCAGGACCCACTCACCTTCGTAATCATACTTTAGATTTAATACTGTTTTACGGTATAAATGTGGACTACGTTAAAATCCTTCAGCAGAGTGAAGACATTTTGGATCATTATCTGGTATTATGTTTGCTTCACTGGCCTACGGCTGCAAACATAACTCATTGTTACAAATATGGTAGAACAATAACTTCAACTACCAAAGATGCGTTTCTCGATAATCTGCCCGAATTGTCTCAAATCATGAGAAATAACGTTGAAGATCTCGACATTACCACTGAAAATTTTAATTCCACCTTCTCGGTAACGCTAGACACAGTTGCTCCTCTACGTTTAAAGAAGATTAAAAATGGCAGCCCCACACCGTGGTATAATGAACACACTCAGGCTCTAAAGAAAGCGGCCCGAAAAATGGAGCGCAACTTTAAGAAAACTAAATTAGAGGTATTTCGTACAGCATGGAAGGATAGTATTCGAAAATACAGGAAAGCCCTAAAAACTTCTAGATCCGCCTACTTTTCATCACTAATAGAAGAAAACCAGCACAACCCTAGGTTTTTATTTAATACAGTGGCTAAATTAACAAAATAAATCGTCAGTGACTTCTGATCCTGTATATCAGCATAGCAGTGATGAATTTATGAACTACTTCACATATAAAATCCAAGATAGAGAAAAAATTATAATGCAATCCAAAGTGAAACCCACTGAACAAACTAAATACAGCACCCTTAAGGAGAAAATGCAATTATTTTATACCGTAGATCAAGATGAGCTGTCTAAAATCATTAGATCATCTAAATCAACAACATGCATGCTAGACCCTATACCTACAAATCTACTGAAAGAGATGCTCCCAGAAATTATAGATCCTCTTCTTGGTATTATTAACTCATCTCTGACATTAGGACATGTGCCTAAAGCATATCAAGTGGCTGTTATAAGGCCCCTTGTCAAAAAACCCCAACTCGACCCTAGAGAACTAGGGAACTACAGGCCTATATCGAATCTACCTTTCATATCTAAAGTTCTGGAAAAAGTAGTTTCAACTCAAATATGCTCCTTCCTCCAAAGGAATGACATCAATGAAGAATTCCAGTCTGGATTTAGAGCATGTCACAGTACAGAGACTGCTTTGATCAGAGTTACAAATGATCTGCTATTGGCGTCTGACCGAGGTTGTATCTCGTTATTGGTGCTGCTAGACCTTAGTGCTGCATTCTATACCATTGACCACAGCACACTCCTACATAGACTCGAAAATTACATCGGCATTAAAGGAATAGCTTTGAAATGGTTTAAATCTTATTTATCCGACCGTTTTAATTTTGTAGCAATAAACAATGAGGTGTCACGCAAATCGCAAGTCCAGTACGGTGTACCACAGGGCTCAGTCTTAGGGCCTCTGCTCTTCGCATTATACATGCTACCTCTAGGAGATATAATAAAGCGACCAGGAGTTAGCTTTCACTGTTATGCTGATGATACTCAACTTTATATTTCCTCGAAGCCTCATGAAACACAGCAGTTCCATTGAATAATGGAATGCATAGTCGATATAAAAAGCTGGATGAGTAACAACTTTTTATTACTGATCTCGGACAAAACAGAAGTGTTACTTATTGGACCGAAAACTGCTATAAGTAACAACCAAGAATACTGTTTAACTATTGACGGATGTTCCATAAAACCCTCGTCGTCAGCAAAGAATCTTGGCGTTCTATTTGATAGTAATCTGTCATTTGAGAGCCATGTCGCCAACACCTTTAAAATTGTTTTTTTCCATTTTAAGAATATATCTAAACTACGTCATATGCTGTCAATTTCAGATGCAGAGAAGTTAATTCATGCATTCATGATATCAAGACTAGATTACTGTAATGCACTGTTAGGTGGTTGCCCTGCAGGCTTATTACAAAAACTCCAATTGGTCCAAAACGCGGCAGCTCGAGTTCTTACACGTACAAAAAAGTATGAACATATTAGCCCGGTTCTGTCAACCTTGCACTGGTTACCTAAAATGCATCGCGTTAACTTTAAAATCTTGCTTATTACCTATAAAGCCCTACATGGTTTAGCTCCTCAATACTTGAATGAACTCCTTTTGTATTACAGTCCTTCACGTGCATTACGCTCTCAGGCGTCCTGTCAGTTGGTAATACCTAGAATTTCAAAATCAAGTGCAGGTGGTAGATCCTTTTCCTATCTAGCGCCTAAACTTTGGAATAGTCTTCCCTGCACTGTCCGGGAGGCAGACACACTCTGTCAGTTTAAATCTAGACTAAAGACGCATCTTTTTATTTTTGCATACACTACTCTTCCATAATATAAATCTTCTGAGGGTTTAGGCTGCATTAGTTAGATCAACCGGGACCAAAAACACAACTGATGTACTTGTTGCTTCAAAGAGTGCAGAACAGTACTTATAATAAACAGCACCAATCATCACCATACTGGGTAATTTGGGCTTAAGTGGGAAATTAGGTTCAGTAGTAACCTTCTCAAATAAAATAAAGTACAGGAGCAAAAATATTTAAGAGGCCAAAACAGGCTTTTTTCTTCATTAACCTTTCCCTCTAACAACCCTGTAGCTTGTGTTAGTCTAAAGCTAACACTCACATTGTGGGCCCATGGCAGTCCAATGCCAGGTTATAATCAATAATCAATAAGACACACCGATATAAAAATGCAGCAATTTCCAAGCTGTTGATACAGTGAGAGTACCTGGGTTTAGACATCGGTCAAAGCAAAATGCTTCATCAATCCCATCAGGACAGTCCCTTTTGCCATCACAGAGCCTAGTGTGAGGTATGCACAGCAACCCACCACTACACAATACTGCAGGACTCTTGCAATCCAGTACCTTTGCAGGGTACCCTAAAGAAGAGATGGTAGGAAAAACAAATTACTCTTTGGAAGACAATACTTTGTGAATATCGTTTTACACCCCTCTTTATTTGTAGAGCTAAATATCACATTACGACAATGGTGACACCAACCACAGTCGGACTCATCTGTGCCGTCCACACAGTCTCGCTCTCCATCACACAGGAAATTCTCTGGGATGCAGCGGGTTTTGTTGTCACAGCGATGGCTGCAGCTTTTGGTGCGCACAAAGCAGTCGTTTTCGTCTGAAAAATCTTGACATTGTGGTTTGCCATCACAGACTTGTTTTGCATCAATGCATTTTTTTCCATGGGCACACTGAAACTCCCCTGGGGGGCAATAACACAGTCAGAATTTTAATCAGTTATCAAGTACCCATGAAATCAATGGTATGAAAGAGAAAAAGCATGCATCAACCTAAAGTGGGTGCTTGCCCAAAACATTTTTTATCAGAAAAACCAAAAAAAAAGTAGGCACACCACCAAAGCATCAATAATATAAAAAACAAATAAAAGACTTCTAGCACGCAGGCTCTTCATCAAGCAATTTAAAATGCTAACAAGCCACCCTTTATACCTCCAGGTAATCACTTGACATAATACACAAAAACAAAATAATCCCCCCCAAAATCAACTTCAAATGGATGTATTATGCATTATGTGGAAATGTAAATTGAGGATCATTTTAAGATCATCTGATTCTCTTACTCTCCCCTATATTAACAACAACTATTAAAGTATAATGTATTGTATTTGGTATTTAGGAGGAACACAGCAATATTGCATGTGATGGCTCTGTGTCTTTGACCCATTGACAAATAGTCACCAGCTCCGGACAATCAAGGGTGATCCCAGCAGGGTTCCCCTTGCTGGATTATTAAAAAAGCTCCAACTGGTCCAACGCGGCAGCTCGAGTTCTTACACATACAAAAAAGTATGAACATATTAGCCCGGTTCTGTCACGTTAACTTTAAAATCTTGCTTATTACCTATAAAGCCCTACATGGTTTAGCTCCTCAATACTTGAGTGAACTCTTGTATTACAGTCCTTCACGTGCATTACGCTCTCAGGCGTCCTGTCAGTTGGTAATACCTAGAATTTCAAAATCAAGTGCAGGTGGTAGATCCTTTTCCTATCTAGCTGCTAAACTTTGGAATAGTCCTCCCTGCACTGTCTGGGAGGCAGACACACTGTCAGTTTAAATCTAGACTAAAGACGCATCTTTTTAATCTTGCATACACTACACTTCCATAATATAAATCCTTTGAGGGTTTAGGCTGCATTAGTTAGATCAACCGGAACCAGGAACACTTCCAACAACAACTGATGTATATGTTGCATCAAAGAGTGCAGAACAGTACTCTACTCTCAGCCAGTCTTGTCTCATTGTTCCAAGGTTACCACAGCGAGCAGGATGCAGTTCATGGCCTGACCTGATGGTAGAGCGGAGAATGGGAAGCAGCGACCTAACAAGAGCTGAGATGACAGAGCTGGATAAAGAAGGACGCGGTCACCTGACACAAAATTTCAAATGCTATTAGATTATTAATGATAATCTTAAAACTATAATTTACCTTATTAGTAAGTTTATTTTTATTTAGCCTTGTTGTGCAAGCTCTGTGGAGCTTGTGCAGAGGCAGCAGCTTTTTCCAGAGGGGAACTGGAATCCCCTGGTTGGCCTGGGTTCTCCGGAGGTTTTTTTTCTCGATTAGAGTTTTGGTTTTCCTCGCCACCGTTTGCATACTGTTCTTTTGCACTATTTGCCTGGCCGGGGGGCTGCTTTAGAATTAGAATTTTAAAGTTTTAATTAATATTGCATTATTAATTACTAATTATATTTGACCTGTGCTTCTCTGTCCTTTATCTTAAATGTTTGCTCTCACTGTGTGTGCGTACTTGTTTGTGTACGTGTGTGCGTGGGCGTCTGTGTGTGTGTGTGTCTATGTTTATGTGTGTTAGTACGTGTGCATATTGTGTGTGTGGAGTGTTTTGTATGTGGGTATGTCTGTCTTCTGTGTTTTCACCTTTTTCTTGTTTTCACAGGTACAACTTTAATTGTTTTGCTTATAGTCAATATGTCTCATGTACAGCTGCTTTGTAACAATGAAAATTGTAAAAAGCGCTATATAAATAAAGTTGAGTTGAGAGTTGAGTTTATAGAGTGTCCAACAATAAGTTTACGTACATACACTGTGGAAAACCACTTTTCTAATAATAGGCAGTTATTATTACCTTACTTCTTGATTGACTCTCAAATGATTTGTTCGGCGATTCATCTGTCCTTTCTGTCAGCCTACTCTGATCTGATTGGTCAGATGGTCTAGTCTGCTGTGATTGGTCTACCGCGTACAGCGTCGCAAACAGAATGTAGGAGGGCATTACACAGAGGGTGCGTTTATATATGGCATTAACGTGCGATCTCTGTGATCCAAACAAGCAGATCGGATCTTCAAACAATCAGGACCACGTTTACACTTGTCAACATTAAAGGAACAATACGGGGCTTTAGGAGGATCTATTGACAGAAATGCAATATAATATACAAAACTATTTCTTCAGAGGTGTATAAACACCTTACATAATGAACCTTTATATTTCTAATACCTTAGAATAAGCTGTTTATATCTACATACATCGAATTCGTCGCCATGTTTTGTACAGCAGCCCTAAACTCTACAACGCGCATTTCCTCTCAGTCTCCCCTGTGGTATAGTGGTGAAACGGATCGCGGATGATCGGATCGTACTCTACGGTTCGGAACGCATGTGACCCGCGGATTAAATGCAAGTTTATTCATCATTGAGTAAGAGAGTAAAACACGCTCTCTCTACAGTTTTAGCGCCAACGCGTGCTCGCTCTCTCTCTCTCCAGTATCTGGACGAGTACAATATTAAAGCGGTTTCAGATAAACAATGACGCTCAAAACTGCTCCGTCACACAGCTAATATCAGAACAAAAACAGCTAATATTAGAACAAAAACAACATATCTTGGTTCTAACAAACAGAGAAACCAATGTTACTCACATACTTATCCCAATCAAAGCAACCTCCTCGGGGGTGATTTTAAGATGATCTTTCTCTCCAACGACTCTCTGCTGGAAAGTATCTCCATAGATATCTATGAGTATCTCTGCTAAAAGCCTTAGTACCGCGGGTCGTAACGCATCTCTGCTGGAAAGACTTTATAATATTAACGCAGGTCCAAGCTTTAGCCTTCTTTTTATACTTAAAATAAAAGGTCTGTGGATTTTATGTAATAAATACGGCATTGCTCTTTCTACAGTCTTTCTAATGCCTGCATGATCTCTTCCCTGCGTCAACATGAGAACGACATCTTTTTGTACTATGGTGGCCACAGTCGTGTTTGGACTGAGCGATTTATTGCAAATCTATAATACAACGCTAGAGGCCGTCAGAAATGGGCAGTATTTCAATTACATGCATTTAAAATACGTATTTAATTACTTAAGTATTTTGTAAATTGTATTTTCCTTAAAGTAAAATGTAATTTGTAATTAAATACATTAAGAGACTGTATTAAGTATTTTAAAATACTTTAGACAAAATACTTAAAATGTGTCATTTTATTCTTCACTAACGTTCATCACCAAGCTTAAGAGCCGGTCACAGTTTTTTCTAGATGCAAGCAAATCACGTGACACACCTAGGCTGTTGCCTATTGGATCCATTCCAGCACAGAATTAAAAGGTCAGAGGGAATTGACTGCTTCTGTTCTTTAAGGTAAAGTATCTAGTAAAACATACTATCAGATATCATTCACTGAAATTCTGATAGTCATTATATGACGGAAGATGTCTAGATTTGTTAAAGGATCTGCTAGCTAAAGACCCAGCTAACACAGTACGTTCTGACAACGTCACAGGTTCGTCTTAATTTGGTCACGGTGACATTACTTTGTCACCACGTTCTGAGGACGTCTTGGCAACGTTCCATTTCTTAGAATTTTTGCTTACATTCCAGAAACGTCCTAGCCACGTCCTCTAATAATGTCGTGAATTAATCCCATGGAGAACATTGTACACCCTCTTCACACTCGACTGCAGGCCTGTGAATGGATCTAATGCCATCATCAAGTTTGCAGATGATACTACATTGATTGGTCTCATCAGCAACAACGAGACTGCCTACAGGGAGGAGGTCCAGCACCTGGCCACATGGTGCTCAGACAACAACCTGCTCCTTAACACTTCCAAGACAAAGGAGCTCATCGTGGACTTCAGGAAGGAGAGAGGAGGCACACATGACCCCATCCACATTAACGAGATGGCTGTTGAGCGTGTCCCCAGCTTTAAGTTCCTGGGGACCCATATTTCAGAGGACCTGTCCTGGACCACCAACACCTCCAGCCTGGTCAAGAAGGCTCACCAGCGCCTCTTCTTCCTGAGGACCCTGAAGAAGAACCAACTGTCTTCAGCTATCCTGGTGAACTTCTACCGCTGCGCAGTAGAGAGCATCCTAACCAACTGTGTCACAGCCTGGTATGGGAGCTGCTCTGTTGCAGAGCGCAAGGCACTGCAGCGGGTGGTGAAAACCGCCCAGCTCATCACAGGGACTCCACTTTCAGCCATTGAGGACATCCAGAGGAAACGCTGTCTGCGTCTAGCTTGTGGCATTCTTAAGGACTCCTCTCACCCCGCCCACAGACTGTTTTCTCTCCTGCCTTCTGGCAGGCACCTCAGATGCCTCCGGACAAGGACTAGCAGACTGAGAAACAGCTTTTTTCCCAGAGCCGTCTGCCTATTGAACTCTACCTCCCGCTGATTCCACAAACCCCTCATATACCTCTACTTAATGCTGCTATATTGTTTTGTTTATTGCACTACAGGCCTGTCAAGTGCATGACTGGACTGTCTACACATGTACTACATGTTTACTTGCTCTACCGGACTATTTATACATATACTGCATCATTTGCACTCCAGTACTATATACTAATGTTATTTGCAATACTGGATTATTACACATATACCGCATCATTTGCACTCCAGTACTATGTACTAATGTTATTTGCACTACTGGATTATTACACATATACCGCATCATTTGCACTCCAGTACTATGTACTGAATACTGCAATAACTCATCTACTGCACTGTTTACTTTAACTTAATAGCTGCTGTCCATAATTTATGCACACTTTATATTCATTGCACTACTGTTCTGCATAGTCTAATTTATATTGTACATATCCATCAGTAAATTTCTGTTTTCAGTAAATAGCCATCTGTATATAATGGTCATAGTACATTCCCACTTATAAATTCTTCATAATTTTGCTTTATCCTGTATTTATGTATTTATGCACAACTGTATATCCTGCACTTGCTTATTGCACTTCTGGTTAGACCTAAACTACATTTCGTTGCCTTGTACTTGTACATGTGTAACGACAATAAAGTTGAATCTAATCTAATCTAATCTAATTACTTTGTGACCACGTTCTGAGGACGTCTTGGCAACGTTCCATTTCTTAGAATTTTTGCTTACATTCCAGAAACGTCCTAGCCACGTCCTCTAATAATGTCGTGAATTAATCCCATGGAGAACATTGTAGCGACGTGATGTACTGGCCCTCAGATAACAGGGACACTGGTCATTTGATTAATGAATCTGGTAATTTTTGCTAACGTACCAGAAACGTCTGAGCCACATCCTCAAATAACGTCATGAATTGATCCCGTTGAGAACGTTGTAGCAACATGATGTACTCGTCTTCAGATGACCTGGACACTGGTCATTTGATTAATGAATCTGGTCATTTCTGTTTATTATGTTATTGTATGGAAAATTTATGATCAGAATAAAATCTGTTATAATGTCAAAACGAATGCTATTAATCTGACTTCAGACAGCTATTAAAGTGGAGTATAATTAGATATTACGATTATAACTATTTATTTTGTGCGTGCGCGTCAGATATGCGTCTCCAGCACACACGCACTTCACTGCCTGATTTTACTTGCCTGCTTTATTAATATTATTTCTTTACTTTATACCTTACAGATGTGAGTGTAAACACATATTTTAGTGATTTTCGATCGATTTGGCACGTTTAAATGAACGGACCCTGATGTTTGTGAGTGTTATTAAAGAAGCTTTTGATTGTGGTTTCTAAAAACGGATAACCTACTAAACTTATGTGGTAAGACAACAATATAATGTTAAGCCTAAACATAATGTTTATTCATCTCTGTCAATAAATATCTGCTTTAAATCCTCTATATTGTGTTGAAGTCTTTGATTTTTTTTATGTCATGTACTACAGTATAAATAAAATATCTGATTGTGATGTACAGTGCTGTTGAGTTTTATAATCATTATACTGTGCTTTATACATATTTGAATAGAGAATTACTCCAATTATGCATAAAATTTAATCTTTAACGCACAGATTAAATCACAAATTAATTTAATCTTCCTTGTGAGGGATGATAATTGTTTAAATTAAATTAAATAAAAAGATTTTAACAACATGACTGTTTGGTCGTTAGGACGTGCTCATCACGTCTCAGAAACGTTATTTGGTACGTCGCTGCGACAAATATGGTACGTTCCAGGTATGTCTTCAGCAGGTAATCACCATGTCCCAACAACATCCAATGTTACGTCGTCACGACGAATATGGGAATCACAAAGTTACGTCGCTGGAACGTTATTATGGTACGTCGTGGCAACGAATATGGTCCGGTCCAGGTATGTCGTCACAACGTAACTGTGTTAGCTGGGGAGTGACTTGCATTGTGTAGTGATGCTGGATCGCTCACAGTTAAGTTATACCTGCGGGCAGGTGGGTGAAGTTAGTTAATAAAAAATAACATTGATTAATTTACGTTGGACCGCGGGAGGATAAGATATAATAGATGATAATAACATTAAAATGACGTGAAGGTATGTGTATGTGAGTGTGTTGCTGAAATCTGAGTGGTTGATGAACTGCTGTTTAGTGGGGAAACTGCCAGATACAGACAAAATTATGAAAAAATGTCCACCTTGCAGTATATTCACATAAACACAGTCAAACGTGTCATTAACGTTTGGGGAAAAACTGGATGTGCGTATTCGGGCCTTGCATTCGTTGAGAAAAAGACAGCAGTGTAAAAACTTTGTCTGGGTCAAGTAATAAAAAATAACATTATGATTAATTGCGGGTATGTCGCGGTCGGATGACAAATAATTATTGATGATACTATATTAAAATGACGTGTAGGCAGCCGCATACATGTGTATGTAAGTGTGTTGCTGAAATCTGCGTGTTTGATGAACTGCTGCTTAGTGGGGGAAGTGCCAGATGATACACGAAATTCGTCAAAATTCCCACCCTGGTGGTTTGCAAAGGAATTGCATTGGGTTCGGTTGTTTCCATTATTTTGAAAAATGTTCAATAATATCAATAGTTATGTAAAATACTAACGGTAAAAACTTTAAATCAGATTGAAAAAATATGTTTTTGAGGTTAAACATGCAAACGTAACATTAAATTATCGCAAATTTACTCAGGGGGTAGAGGTGGGCAGAATGGCCAAAAATCTTTCACGGAATCAGTCATTTTATTTCATGGAAACGATATATTTCATGAAACAATCTCCCATTATAATTCTATATTTTATACCTCATTTTTCTTAGATTGATTTAACCAATTTATTTATTACAGTTCATTTAAATGCTCACCATAGTTCAAATGTAGGCAAGTTATGAAAATGTACTAAAGATATCAAAGGTAGAGGTAGAAGCGCGTCACATCAAAGCACTTACGCGCTCGCGAGCATCATCGCGCATTTCAACGCAAGTTTCACCTTGGCTCGCCGGAAGTTAAACTTTATAAAACTATTAACAGCTTTTCAAAACAACCTGACTTCTGAAATACGTGTTGAGAATGAGCTTTTTTAAATGCTGGCACAGATCCCTGAACGAGCACTGCGAGTGAGAGAAGCCCCGGACTGGAGCAGATCACTAAACTACAGACTGAAAGAAGGTCAAAAGAATGTTTGATGCGTTCACTTGTTACGGGTGGATTAATTCATTAGTTTTTTTTCCAGAATAGCACCTAATTTGCAGAGCGTCGAGTTAACCACGCCTACTTATTTACATTCCGCAGAATACACAGAATAGAAAAATCTCTTACGGTTGACATTTTATTCCGCGGTAACGGAATATTCTGTCATTCCGCCCAGCCCTATCAGGGGGTACTAAATACTTTAGGTCAGAGGGGTTCGGGTGATAAACAAGTTACAGTGAGGACTGTGCAGTGTATTTTTGTGTTTCATTATTCAATGTCTGTATTATCTCTTGAATGCTACCGTTAGAGTTGTTATGCATTTTGAATGCTTTGGATTACATATCCTCATTCTAACTAAAGAAAAAAAAGTTGCTGAGTCATGGATGAGGATAAAGCATCAGAGACTTGCCACATCTACAGAGAAAGCTTCACCAGTAGTCAAATGTGCAAATCTGGATGGCCGATATTTTAAAATAGTGACTCAGATCCCAAATGGAAAGATAGAGGCTGAGTGTCAGCTGTGCACAAAAAAAGCCATTATATGTGGCTCTCTTGCAGCTAGGGCTGTCACGATTATGAAATTTGATTGACGATTAATTGTCTAATAAATCATTGCGATTATGGCGATTAATTGTCTGTTTTAGGGCTTTGGCGATTATGACGATTAATTGTCTGTTTTTGAGCTTTGACATTTAATTCTCATTCATTTTTGATTCAGCGATTGAAACGACCATATTGTTCTGAATACAAGACTGTTTTTTTCTTGGAAATACATCGGAAAAAATTGGGTCATCATATATTTAAGGTTTAGGCTTTTACCTGTCAATAATACAACCACCAAATACTTGTAAATGAAGTAAATTGATCAGGTGTGAATTGAAGCCACCATTAAAATTTGATTTCAAATTTTTTCTCACTTGCAAGACTACAGTAAAATTTTACTTGTGTGTTAATGAAATTTTGGTAGACTGGTTTTCACACTGAGATTTGCTTAAATAATATTAAATTGTACTGCAGGTAATTTGTATATGTTTTAGTTTTTTTTTTTAAGTGATTGTGTTGTGGTGGTACATTTTACAAGTATTACCATGCTTTAGTAACAATATATACACTAAAATATGCAATATGCAGATACACTACAGCTCCCCCTAGTGTCTTCTATAGATATGTGCGATAATTGCGATGATCTGAAATCATCGCGATGAGGTCAAACAATCGCGATGAGACGATTATTTAATAATCGTGACAGCCCTACTTGCAGCAACATCAAATTTTAAAACCCACTTGAAACGACTGCACCCTGAAAAACTAAAGGAATGAGGGATACAAAAAGTAGTTCGTCACTGGAGGTTGTAAGAAGCCCAGGACCACTTGCAGACAAATCTTTTTGAGCATGCATCAGAGTCTGTTTCACAAAATAAAATTGACTCTCTGGTAACATCCTTTGTCACAAAAGGCATGTACCCACTGGCCATTGTTGCACAAGATGAATTCATAGAATTTGTACAGGGCCTTTGCCCGGGTGCTAATGTAATGTCAATAAGAACGCACAGATGAAGAATTGATGAAGATTTTAGTAATAAAACGGCAAACTTAAAGGAGAGACTTAAAAACACACAACATGTATGCACAACTGCAGATATCTGGTCAACCAGAAAAACTAGCTACCTGGGGGTTACTGTACATTGGATAAACACGGACACATTGGAACGTGAATCAGCTGCTCTTGCTTGCAGGCATTTTCTCAGCCCACATACCTACAATCGCATTGCAGAACTTCTTGAGGAAATCACTGACACTGACACTATTGTGGCTACTGTAACTTCAAATGCTTTTGCGAAGTTGGATGCGTTGTCAGAGTTCAATATCACAGTAGTTTCAGAAGAAGATGAGACTGAAATGCAGGATCCAGATATTTCATATATCACAATAAATCCAGAGGGAGATGAAGTGTCAGAGTGTGCCATCGTTCTACCACCCCACTTCAGGTGTACCACACACACACATTGAGTTTGGTTTCAACCACTGATGCCAAAAAGGCAATTAAAGACAATCCAACTCTCTTTAGATTGAATCATTCATCAATGGCAAAGTGCTCAGCACTATGGAATGCTTCTGGCAGACCAAAATCTGCTGAAAAATTCAGTGAATTGACCAACCAGCAACTCAAAACACCCTGCATTTGTAGGTGGAATTCTATTTATGACTGTTTGAGTCAACTGACATCTCTTCGGGAGAAGCTTCCTGCGATCATGTCTGCCTTGCAACTCCCATTATTCAAATAAGTAGAAGTTGCCCATTGCTGTTGCCATTGATCGCCTTCAAGGTCAGACATCATGCTACTATGGTGAGCTCATACCTACCCCATTTGCTGTTCAAGCTAAACTACGTGACCTGCGAGCCTTAAACTTGCGATACTGCTCACATATTTTGCAAGCCACCATAGCTGGCTTTGAGAAAAGGTTCAATAGCTTCCTACAGCAACCCACCCATTTTTCAAGATGAGGCGGTTGCCTCCCAAACTATCTACAGAGAAGAAGCGGATACATAATCTCATTCTGCACTCAGCCCAAGAGCTTGGTCTTCTGTCAGAAATGGACACTGCTTCATTAAACACCACTGAAGCGAATGTAGATGATTTCTTTGTCTTCTCTGACCAAGGTAAGTCTAAATTGCTTCCACTTCAGAATGTTTGTAGCAACAAACGTTAATCATCGTAAATAAAATATCATTTGCGTGACAAGTTTGCATTTGTTCTAAATGGAAAATTCCTGTTTTAAATGTAAATGAATAAAACAACCTTGTTTGACTGTCTGCATCTACTTTCTCCAATTCTAACAACAGGGAATGTCAGCAATGAGAGATGTTACCAAGCCACAGCAAAGCAGAGCTGGAGACACTTCATTTTCTGGAGGACCCCAGGAAGGACTTGTCCTCACTGGATTCATATCCACTAATCAAGCGACTCTTCGTTAGATACAACACTACTTTGCCATCATCGGCACCAGTTGAGTGTCTTTTTTCCTTTGCTGGCATGATTTACCGCCCTCACAGAAGGCGACTAACAGCTGAACTGCTGGAGAAGCTAGTTGTGTTAAAAAAACAGCTAAACTGTACTGCAAGGATCATAATAGTGTAAGGGGATACATGAAAGAGAATGTTGTTAAGTTGTTTTCTCTCTTTCTTATACAGTATGTGTATCCAACTCCATTGTTTCTCTTACACTTCAAATTATTGCTTGTAAATTGTTTGTATTTTTGTATTTTCAAATTACAAATTACTTGTATTAATTAAATACATTTTTCACACCAGTATTTTGTATTTAATTTAAATGCATTTGATAAGGAATTATTTGTAATTTGTAACTAAATACTTTTTGATGTATTTGTGCCCATCTCCGTATTGTGTAATTTCTGAGCAATTTTGGGCACAAACAAGATATATTTTACATGAATTGAGCAGTTATTCACCACAGTTATTATACAAACCTGAAATACCTAAAACAGTATTAAGAAGTATTCATAGGAACATCAGTAGACATAGATGTGATAGTGGGATGATCTGAAACCACGTTTAACCAAGAATGATTACATATAAGTAGGCTTATGATGATGATGATTTGAAGATGAATTGATGATATAATGATACAATCTGTACCTGTAACTACTGATTGTTCATATAAATGCACTTAATGTCACTTTAAGCATGTTTAAGAGCACATTTGAGCACCATGAACCATTGAAAAATCCAGTAAGGCCTCAGAGGCCTGCGGCCTAAAAGTTCAAGAGTTCAGACGTTGGAAACCTAGGTACTTTCCACAGACCACTGGTAACTAAGATACAGGCACAGTCCAGTGATTTTTGATGATTTCATATGAGGAGACCATTGTATGTAAATCTGTACCATTGTGTAAAAATATATTTAAAAAATTAGGTAATAGCCAGCCTAGCACGAATAGATACGCACCTTGTTGCCTAGGATATATTGGTGGCAGAAAATCAACATCTGGTTAATAGAAATAAGAGATAACGGGAATCTACCTGATTGGTTTCAGAAAGGACCACCTTTCAGAAGTTTTACTATAACTGTAGACTGGAAAACACTTGGTTTTCAGATGACTTGGAACATCGCACTTTGTTTGGCTCGAGCAAATAAAGTTAACTCTTTGACACCTGGACCTTCTTTGTTTGAGAGATTTTTTGAACTTTAAGATCCATTTCTCCCAACAGCCGCTGTAAATTAAAAAACTGTGCCTTTAAGTGGTCTCTGCATCTGGATATCTTATCGGATCTCTAGTTTCCCGCCCATTCTTTTATAAAAGCCTGCAGTTTATAACCTCTTGAGAAGCACTAGTTCGTGAACTGTATTGATGTCACTTTCTTTAACAGTTTACAATGCCTATATTACAGTCTAAAAATATTAACAAGATTCTCAAACTACATAGTTTGAAAGGTATAAGGGTTTACTGTCAGCATATGGTCTCTGTTTTGTGATTTGTGACAGAAATGCAAACAACATGCAATCGTTATATCAAAACACTTTTTCTGCATTTTGGCTGTGAAACCATTTTCCTGAAGCTTGTCTACACCCAACACCCGTTTCAGTGTTTGACTAGCTACAGTGACTAGATACAGTGTTTGACTAGCTTTTCTAAGGCGACCGTTAAAAAGGTATTACTTTAACATTTCCATGGCGACGCAGCACTGCTTATGTAACACCGCAGAGCCACAGCAGCTGTGACTGATGCGTTGCTTTTACATAATTTTTCTTTTTTTTACAAACTTAACTATGTCATGAAATACATGACATTCCGATTGTCAGATATGTGCATGTGAATGTGTTTTGTTGTTTAAACACTTTTATATGATCGCGTTAGTTGAGCTATAAGTGGGCGCCGCCATGTTTGTTTCTGCCGTGGTCTGAGATCTGTCGGATTTACATCACGTGAATGCATCCACTTCTCTTAAAAACACAAACGTAAGTGCCTGGTGAACTGGTAGAAGAATTGAGTGATCTTAATATTTGCTAACATTGCAGATACTGTGTCTGATGTGAATAAAACACATCCGTCAAATTACATTTGAGGAGATTGTTATTGCCGCTTCCTTAGACATCAGTGTGTATTATACAATCTCTAAATGTATTTTGTGCTTGTAGGCACGTTTATATGTCTGAAGCCTAAATTAAACATTATGTGGTTGAAAGCACTACACAGTTGTGATATGTGACAGGATTCAGTCAGTCTCTGGCTCAGTGCCAGACTTGGACTTAGTGTTTGTCCTATCGCAAAACAGCGAGGATACGAAAACTACATTCTCCAATAATGTGTAGGTTGTTGAGGCTTTTTGTTTTAGAATAGAATGTTATATTACAAACAAAAAGTAATTCACGATGTTTGCCCTTTCGCAAAATGGAAAAGGATTTAAAAACTACAGACTTCTCTCTATAGGTTTTGTTTTCTGCTATTTAACCAAATTTTTTTTTAAACATTTTAACACATTTTGTGTTGATTTTGTGCAAAACAAATGAAAGGGACAACACAAGTTTACTTAAAATGAACAAAATGTGTCGTTTTAACTCAACCATTTTTAATGTAGTGTAATAACACTTGGACCTACCAGTGGGCCTTTAGATTTTAGCAAATTACTCACTACATTTATCCTACTGCAAAATAAAATAAAATAAATAAATCGATTGTCAGGGTTGTTTTCCTATCGGCATAGGATATTAGCAGTTAAATCATTTAAATTATTATGGGGCCGTGACAGTTGACAAGTTATACAGTTAAAAACCTCAGAATGATCCTGTGCTAAACATTAATTTTTCTGATGATTTTAGGAGGACAGACAATCTCAAGATCTACCTAAACCTGCCCAGATGACCTGTCTAAACCGAGACACGGCAACACAGGGGAAAAACTGTATTTGTCAGGCAAGCAGATAAGTACATCCTACCTGCTTTACAATTAACACTGCAGTTGGCTTCATCAGATCCATCCTTACAGTCCATCTCTCCATCACAGACATGACTGTACAGGACACACTCTTGGCCATCTTTACAGGGCTTAGAGCCCACACGACACTTTAATGATGCTGTCATTAAGGTTGTAGGAGCTGTAGTGGGACAACCGACCTCATCGGAACCATCAAGACAGTGAGAGCGGCCGTCACACACCAAATTTCTCTTCACACACTTCTTCCTGTCCATGCACAGGAAGTCACCTGGAAATGACATGAAATTCTCAAACAGACTTTCTTGCCATCTAGTTAAACGTTCAACACAAGAAATTTAATTTAAACAAGGGATGTGTTACTGCGATATGGACAGTTGCGAAGGCACGGTCGCTCATCGGAACCATCCGGGCAGTCTCTTCTTCCATCACACAAATATTGTTGCAGGATGCAGAGTGCTGTCCCTTGACAAGTCACATAAGGAGTCTTGCAGGGTGATGGTGGGGTTGGCATTGCTAAAATCGTTGGGAATTATTCAGACAAAGACAGATTGTGCCAGAATTGTAAAGTCTGCTCAATTAGTCCATATTTTCAACCCCTTAGTGATGTACACTGAGATAACAGGAAACAGGGCCATGAGTGAAAACATTTGTCAATAGAAGTATTGGGGTTTCCAGGTGAATGGCACAAAAGGGCTCACTCACACTGTCCCAATTGAACCACGCCCAGAAACGTTTGACACCTAAAGCCTGGTTCGAATGACTAGTATTAGCGCTCGCAACTGCGCCCGTTCTCTTGCACCCTGGCCTGGTTGGAAGAGGTGGGCTCAATCGCGGTTTGGAAAAGGGGCACTTACAGTGAGGGAAATAAGTATTTGATCCCCTGCTGATTTTGTAAGTTTGCCTACTTACAAACAAATGAAGAGTCTATAATTTTATGGTGGGTTTATTTTAACTGATAGACACAGAATATTAAAAAAAATCAGGGGGAAAAAATGTTATATAAAGGTTATAAATTGATTCGCATTTCAGTCAGTGAAATAAGTATTTGATCCCCTACCAACTAGCAAGAATTCTGGCTCCACAGATTGGTTATGTGCCTATATGGACCACAGATTAGTACTGTCACTTTAAGAAAGTACTCCTTAATCAGCTTGTTATGTATATAAAAGATGCCTGCCAACAGAATCTGTATCTTCCAGTTCAACCTCTCCACCACCATGGTCCAGACCAAATAGGTTTTAAAGGATGTCAGCGACAAGATTGTAGACCTGCACAAACCTTGACTAGGCTACAGACAGAAGCTTGGTGAGGAGACGACAACTGTTGGTGCCATTATTTGGAAATAGAAGATATACAAAATAACTATCAAATGCCCTTGGTCTGGAGCTCCCTGCAAGATTTCCCCAATGGGGTAAAGATGATCATGAGAAAGGTTAAAGATCAGCCCAGAACTACACGGAAGAAGCCTGTTAATGATTTCAAGACAGTTGGGAACACAGTTAGCAAGCAAACCATTGGTAACACGCTATGCCACAATAGACTGAAATCCTGAAGCACCTGCAAGGTCCTCCTGCCCAAGAAGGCCCGCCTGGCTCGTCAGAAAAGGCTTTGGCGAAAGTGCTGGCACTGCTGTGAGACCAAAATGGACTCCTGTGTTTGGAGGGAGAGAAATGCTGACTATGATCCCAAGAACATCATTTCTACAGAGAAGCACAGTGTTGGAAACATTTTGCTTTAGGGCTTTTTCTCTGCTACAGGTATACAGGATGACTTCACCGCATTGAGGGGCTGAGGGACGGGCCCATGTACCGTAAAATCTTGGACGAGAACCTCCTCCCCTTAACTAGGTCACTGAAGATGGGTCATGGATGAGCCTTTAACATGACAAAGGCGCAAAACATATTCCCAAGACAACCAAAGAGTGGCTTAAGGAGAAGCACATTAAATGTCCTAGCCAGTCTCTAGACCCTAGTCCTATAGAACCTCTGTGAAGGAGGCTAAAACTCCAATTTGCTGAGCGACAGCCACGAAACCTTAAAGATTGACAGAGGAGTGGACTAAATGTATCCTGACTAGTGCTGCACGATTAATCACATCGCAATCGCAATCGCGATGTCAGCCTATGCGATTACATGACAGCAAAAATTGCGATTATATTAAAGAAACAAATGCATTCGTGGACGTGACAATACATCCATTCGAAGTGATGTATGCCCATTTTCTATGCGAGAAAAAAAACCGAGTTGTCTTGTGTGGCGGTGGCGCGTGTGCTTGGTCACGTGACTTGCGGTGCGCAGTGTGGAGACGGGAGAAAATGGATACGGAGCAGGCCGACACTGAACTAGTGCCCAGAAAAAATGCTACCTCTGTTATTTGGCTTCAGGATATCAGACACTGAGCAGAGAGAGGTACTGTGCAGAATTTGCAAAACTAAAGTTGCTACATCTCGTGGCAACACGACAAATTTATATCAGCACCTGAAACAACACAGAGAAAAGTATGATGAATGCATGACGGTAAAAGCCAAGAGTAGTAAAGAGACCGAACAAAACAAAGCACAACCTGCGAGCAGAACAAAACAACACATAATTACAGATGTGTTTGCGAGTGTCACGCCATATGACAAGACATCGCAAAGATATAAAGAAATCACTGACTCCATCACGCACTGCTTGGCAAAAGACATGATGCCCATATACACCGTTAGCAAAGAGGGATTTCAGAAAATGATTCGCACATTGGACAAGAGATACCAGCTGCCCTCGCGAAACTATTTCTCTCAAGTTGCAATACCTGAGCTTTACAATAAGTGCCGTAGCGAGGTTCAACTAGAAATATCTACGGTGAAATTCTTTTCAACCACTACGGACCTTTGGTCAAGCAGGACGACGGAGCCATATATTAGCCTAACTGTACACTTTGTCGACGAGGAGTTTGAACTGAAAAGCCGTTGCCTGCAAACATCCTATTTCCCTGACGACCACACGGGAGAGAACATAGCCGCGGGTTTGAGAGAGGCACTGGCTGCATGGGACCTCTGTGAGAATGCTCAGGTCGCTGTCACTACAGACAACGGCAGTAACATCGTCAAAGCGGTGGCGCTTAATCACTGGATTAGGTTCCAGTGCTTTGGGCATAGACTTCATCTGGCCATCGGTAAGTTAAATTAATTTCTTATTTTCATATTTGATGCTACTGTACGTTCGAGAGGACAGCGATTAGCGTCGATTTAAGAATAAATCTAAATATACAGTATAGAAATAGGAGTGTCAAAGTTAACTAGAAATGGCCCATTTAATTTATTTTTCATGATTATTAGCAAGACACATAACTCTTAAAATGATTGTGTAACGGATACATCTGCCGCAGCTATGCCAATTACTAAACGTTTTATTTTATTTCCTTTCATCTTTCGTTAGATTGAGATTTGTGACTTGATATGAATATTAATAACTGTATTTGTTTGTTATAATTTTGTGTTACTGTTTTATGCATTAGTATGGAACTGAGCATGTTGTCAGAGTGTGAAACTGTGAATATTAAATGTTTTGCAAATGTCACTTTAGTAAGTTTGTCTTTTTTCACAAATTCTTCTCATTCACAGAAAATGCGCTGAAAGATAATGCACAATGCATTAGCAGGGCTACTGGGATATGTAGAAAGATTGTGGGCCACTTCTCCCATAGCTGGAAGAAAAGAGTGGCCTTGAAGGAAGCCCAAAGAGAACTCAACCTCCCAGAGCATGCCATGGTGACAGACTGCTCAACGCGATGGGGTTCCACTCAGAAGATGATAGCTAGAGTCCTGGAGCAGCAAAATGCCTTGTCCAAGGTTCTCTCTGCAGACCGCAAAGTGCGACACCTACTGCCCACATGGCAGGACCTGGAGGTCCTGGAATCTGTGAACAAGGCACTCAGCCCACTCCAGGACTTCACGGATGCCCTGTCAGGTGAACGATATGTAAGCATATCTTGTGTGAAACCTACTCTGCATCTTCTGAACACCTCAGTGCTAGCTGAAGAGGAAGAGGACACTAACCTGACCAAATCACTGAAATCAAAAATTCTGGCCTACCTCAACAAGAAATATGAAGACAGTGACACACAGGACCTGCTAAACATGTCTTCGTTCCTAGACCCAAGGTTTCGAACACAATACATCGCTGCAGAGGAGACCCAGACCTTAAAGGAACGAGTAATCTCGGAGTTGATAGTGAGTGAAATCACACTGTTAACCGGTAAGAATTACATGTAACAGATTTATAACATGCGTTTTTTTTATTTCAGGACATTCACCAGCAGCAGCCTGTAGCCCAAAGTACTGCAGCGATGGAGGATAGCCTGGAACTGGATGTAGAAAGTCCACCTGCTGCTAAATCCAGGAAAAAAAACCTGGCCAGTTTCTTTAAGAAAACCACAAGCACAACATCAACAGCATCATTTGATCCCATGGTGCTGTTTAGAGAAGCAGTAGCTGCTGAACTTAATGCTTACATTTACATGCCATGTGTTGTAGACCATGAAGAAGATCCACTGAAATGGTGGAAGAGTTACAAAATAAACTTCCCTAGGCTATGCAAACTAGCACAGAAATATCTGTGCACACAAGCAACAAGCTCTGCATCAGAGAGAGCTTTTAGCACTAGTGGTAATGTTGTATCGAATCATCGCTCCTGTCTGAAACCAGACAAGGTAGATATGCTTGTTTTTTTGGCAAAGAACCTCTCAAGCACTAAATAGAATGTTTTAGAACGAGGATTTGAATGTACAACCAGTTGGTCATTTAAAGTAACAACAAAGATTATAGAGGTTTAAGTTTTGAATCACACTTTTATATCCAGTTTATTTTTTCAAAAGAGTTTATACAAGTATGTGTTACATCCTGCTTAAATGTCCGTTTGTTGGGATTATTTTCCTAAAAATCTGTATATCCGTATTTATGTTCTATTTGTTTTATTTACCTGTACTGTTGAGAAAATATATGTTTAAGTTAATTTAATTCAGTAATGCAAAGATGTTACTGTTATTTAATTTGATAACATTTTATTTTAATTTGAAAACTTTGTGCATTTCTAGTTCTTGTTGCTAGTTTGTACTGTACATCTCAGTTGAGAAATACAAATTTCAGCATTTTCAGTTATCTGTGTGCATTTTCCTTGATAACAACCAAGTTGACTCTTTACACCCAGTTTATCGTATCGCAATCGCACATCGCAATTTTTACCTCAATAATCGCAATGTGACATTTTCCTCAAATCGTGCAGCCCTAATCCTGACACATGTGCAAACCTGGTGACCAACTATCAGAAATGTCTGACCTCTGTGCTTGCCAACAAGGGTTTCTCCACAAAGTACAAAGTTATGTTTTGCTCGGGGATCAAATACTTATTTCACTGACTGAAATGCAAATCAATTTATAACCTTTATATAACTTTTTTGCCCCCTGATTTTTTTAAATATTCTGTGTCTATCAGTTAAAATAAACCCACCATAAAAATTATAGACCCTTCATTTGTTTGCAAGTAGGCAAACTTACAAAATCAGCAGGGGATCAAATACTTATTTCCCTCACTGTAAGTGCAAACCGCACCGGAGCACAGAACTGAAAGCATGACGCAAATTATGCGACTTTAAATTGCTCCCTGAAGTTCAGCTGTCACCGTAAAAACATCTAATACGCACAGCACTATTATGTGCAGGCACGTCACCGCAGCCAAAATTACTCCAGATATTAGGTTTGTTAAACATAATGCAACGCTGCGTATAACAATCGGTTTTATGATAATAAAGTACGCAGGTGTTTAAAAGCAAAATGAGCCATTTACACTCATATCGCTCCCGTATGACTATGATATCAAAGCGGATCGGTCTGCGCAGGGTGCATGAAATTAAACACATCTGATAAGCCACAAACTGAACATTACAACGGATTCCATTGTGCTAAGAGAGATTGCTTTGTTTGTTTACTTCAAAGCAGTCGCATCATAATGATGAAAGCACGCTCGGGTGCGGATGGTAAAGTACAATGTAAGCGCAGGCCAGCGGGGGAGTGGGGACAATCACGCTCGGGCGTGGTTGAGAGCAACCGGTCCAAGTGTGAGTACAGCCTAAGACTGAGTAAGACTGAGGACTTACCACAGTCAGCCTCATCTGATCCATCCCAGCAGTCTCTCATCCCATTACAAATGAACACCTCTGGGATGCAACGACTGTTTCCGTCACAGCGCATGCTGCAGCTCTTTGTGGGTTTCCAGCATCCTACTTCATCTGAATGATCCAGACACTGAGGAATCCCATCACATACCTGCCTAAAGTCAATACACTTCTTCCCCTGAACACACTGAAACTGATCTGTGAGAAAATTAAAAATACCAAACTGTATCTCTTACCTAATAATGGACATATCAAATGAACTGGGTTTTTTAATTACAGGGTATGGCTTGAGATAGCAATTCCTAAGCCTTAAGAAAACCTTGTTTGTGACAATCAAGCAAATCTATTAGGCAGATTTCCGCATACAACAAGTACCTCTAGAACAGAGGTTCCCAAACTTTTCAGCCCGCGACCCCCAAAATAACAGTCCCAGTGACTCGTGACCCCCACTATGCTCGGAGGTGGTTAAAGTAGCCTAAACAAACGTTGCACGCAAATGCGCACATGCACCTTTTAGGTCTACCCAAACAAGCATAATGACAACATAAAAGAGCACAGTCCAACATATTTTATAGTTATTTACTCATTACTTTACTAGTTGTTGTACATAAACAGATTGTTGAATTTCTTCAAACTGATTCGAGTGCTGATGGATGTGCCTGACGATGGCGCCTCTGACTGCGGTGCTTCTCCGCTGGCCTCCCTGCGTTGTCTTTGGTCGATATTAATCAAGGTTTCATTTTGACAAATAAGAATATCCTAAATATAAAGCCTGAAAAATAATCTGCGTGCACATGGGACTGTTAAACGTGGTGCTGTAAATGGATTTGCTGCACCTAACCTAATGCAGTTGCTAATGTCGATAATGTGATGTAATCACCTCAGGGGTCATGATCAAGGGGGAGGAAATTCCTAAGGTCGATGGCTTTTTATTTGCATGGTTTTATATTTAACTTACCTAATATTTTTATATTTTGTTACACTTATTGATAACATATTTTTTGCTATTTCTAATAAAAAAAATGTATGCGACCCCTACTTTGGGAACCCCTGCTCTAGAATATTAAATTAAACAATTAACAATAGGGATATAACGATTCACTGTGAGCCGGTTGATTATAACGTGACGATTCAAGCCGGTTGAGATGTTATTTGAATAGCAATACATGTTTTGAACAGCAGGAGCTAATGTGTTTACTGCAAACTTGGAAAACGTGGATATGCTGAAATTTCTTAAATGTAAAATAATCCAAGAAAAGCACAGACAAAGTCTTAGATGGTTTAAAAATTGCAGTTTAGTTTTGTCATTTGACATAATCAGTGTCGTGCATCGCCAGCTGAGTGAATCGTTACATCCTTAATTAACAATTAATCAGAAATTAAAATATCATTTCACCTGGATTGCACTGAAGCTCACAGTCCTCCTCATCAGATCCATCCTTGCAGTCCATCTCTCCATCACACACATGACTGTACAGGACACACTCTCTGACGTTTTTACAGGGTTTAGATCCCACACGACACTTCAATGACACTGCGGTTGAGGTTGTAGGAGCCATTGTGGGACAACCGACCTCATCAGAACCGTCAAAACAGTGAGAGCGACCATCACACACCAGATTCCTCTCAACACACTTCTTTCTGTCCTTACACAGGAAGTCACCTGGAAACAAAATGACAATATTGAGAGAAAGGACATTTTATTTATTTATTCAAACACCATATCAGCACTTAAGGCTATTCACGGCAAACTCAGTCATGATATCAAAACTTTACACCTTATTACCAATCAAAAACTTGAAAACTGTCATCATTTCACCTGGAGAAGCACATGCATCTATACAAGAAGCTTCATCTGATCCGTCAGGACAATCTCTTCTTCTGTCACACAGCTGAGCCTGAGAAACACATACTGATGTTCCCGAACACAGAAAAGAGGGACTTTCACAGCTTGCCTGAGAAGGTCTGGATATAGCTGTCATGATATACAATACAAAATGTACCTTAATTACAGCTTTACAGAAAGTTAAACTGTCATAACGTCTTCAGTGGAAGAGAAAAATCACAATATATTGACAATAATTGTTCTAACCAACAAATGCTGTTCATACAATACTTTACTTTAATACAAGTAAAGTACAATACAATACTTTTTACATTAAAATTAAAAAATAAATTAAAAAAACATTTACTCAAGTAAAACTGACCAAATACAAAAAAAATGTATTAAACTAGATTATTCCTAAATCATGTTCATACACAAATAATGTTGCAAAAAATATTAACTTCTGACTACTGCATAAAAAAATGGTTAACCAAGCTACACTGGATTGTAGTAAAAAAAAAAAAACAGCTGAGGAATGATGAAACATTGACAGTCAATATTAAATTGAAAGGGATACTCCGCCTAAAATGAAAATTTTTACTTTAATTGGCTGTTATTAGGCCCCTTGTCAAAAAAAGCCCAACTAGACCCTAGGGGATTAGTTATAGCGGAGCTAGCATTCTTTACACTGTTAAACGTGCTGGCTTCTCATGCTTAACATGTTCAACTTGTTAAAAAACGAGTTGGACGTATGACATAGTATTTCTGTACTTGATACACTCCCCCAGCACTCCAAATTGTTTCAGGAAGTTTTTTTCCAATTCTGGATCCCCGTGTCGAAGGGATTTCATTCCTTTTATTGGCCAAAAGCACGGCAAGGCGAAGGCATAAGAGCCCGCCCACGAGCGAGACCCGTTTACCATCAGGGTTATCTGAGCTGCGTCAAGATGGGCTGCGCAATGCTGCAGCTCGTTACTCTTGCGATAGTGGAGTTTAAGTGTGTCTATTTGTTCATGGCATTTCAGTGATGGCTGTTAAATAAATTGTGGATATAACGCTGGACTTGGGAGATTGTTTGAAACTGATAGATGGTGCGGTCACAGCACTTAAAGGTGCCGGACATGAATGCCGAACCGTTGGTGAAAAACCGTGCGGTTACATTTTTTACCGAGAACCGTTACACCTCTAATAGGCACTCAAGATTAATATGAGATTGGCAGAAACTGCCTGTGATACAGGATCTTTAACTACAGACCTATAGCGAATCTACCATTCATTTCTAAGGAACTTGAAAAAGTAGTTTCAACTCAATTATGTTCCTTCCTCCAAAGGAATGACATAAATGAGGCCCCTGTTTGGAATTCTTCATTTATCAACAGTGCGTAGAAAAGGTTCTATAATTTGTCCTACAAATTAAATTTAGAATGTGTCCAAGTACAAAAAAATCTGTATTTATCAGACGTGCATACACTTACGCACACCAGTGAGCAATCATTGTTGATAAAACCCACATGTTCTTAAACACCATGCTCATTCAAGTTCATGGTCATCTGTATTCGGAAACGCTCCCAATGAACCATATATGTTGACAAAACCTCCCTTGTGCTCTCACTAACAGATCACAGCGGTCTTTGAAAACTCATTTGCGCAATGCATGGTTTGCTCAATTTGGTTTTCATTGTTAATTTAATAATTATTTATAGGAGATTATTTTGCATAAATTAAAATGTTCAGAAAAGTATTTTTTTGGTGGAATTGCAATGTATGATTTGGTAAAGAGTTGTAGAAATAGAAAAGCAAGATGTTAATTTTGTAATAATGATTAATATGCAAACCTCTTTTTGTTCTTTTTCAATCTGTTTGAATGTTTTATATTTTTTCATATTGTTCTGTTAAGTGTGTCTTTTACACTTACAATAAAAGAAGGTTTGCCAAATCATCCAGCAAAGTGAGATCAGCCATGACACTATGGGGTGATTTCCCAGACAGGGATTATTTTAAAACGGGACTAGGCCATAGTTAAATTAGGATATTTAAATTGTTTTTAAAGACATACTTTACAAAGAAACATAACAGGAGTGCATCTTGAGAAAACAATTGCACGGATATATTTTAAGATATGCCAGTGCAAGTTGTTTTCGATCAAGATACCGCTTACAGTTAAGTTAGTCTGAGACTAGACTTAAGCCCTGTCCGGGAAACCACCCAAAAACTACATTTCAAATGATTTCACATCTGTCTTTTGTAGCTTCTCACACCAATTATACAAATGTCTAGTTTGAACTATGAATTTACTAATTGAGTATTTGCAAATAAAGGACACAGGAAACACACAGTGTCACTTTCTTTTTGTAGTATCACTGTTCTACCACTACATTTTCTGCGTAAGCATGCTCAGAGGTGTGTTTACATTTACACACAATTCTTTTACACACTTTGTTTGAAACTGTTCTTACGCACTCACTATGCACACATTTGTGCGTACACACTGTTGATAAATGAGGCCCCAGGATTTAGAGCACATCACAGTACAGAGACTGCTTTGATCAGAGTTACAAATTATCTGCTTTTGGCATCTGACAGTGGCTGGATCTCGTTATTGGTGCTGTTAGATCTTAGTGCCACATTTGACACAAGTGACCACAGCACACTTACATAGACCTGAAAATTACTTTAACATTAATGGAATAGCTTTGTCGGATAAGTAAGATTTAAACCATTTCAGTTTTCAATTCGTAGCAATAAACAAGGTGACAATTCACAAGTCTAGTACGGAGTACCACAGGGCTTAGTTTTAGGGCCTCTGTCTCTTAATTATATCTCCTAGAGGTAGCATGTATAGTGCAAATAGCAGAGTTAGCTTTCACTGCTATGCCGATGATACTCAACTCTGCTGTTTCTTGTGAGGCTTCAAAGAAATATAGTTCAATAGAATAATGGAATGCATAGTCGATATAAAAAAACTGGATGAGTCACAACTTTTTATTGCTGAACTCAAAACCGAATCCATGTTTCACTTGGCAACTGTCTGACTTTGTCATCGTGTCAGTTGCTTTTGATTGCTGTGCGCGGGAGAGGGACAGTTCAGAAACTGGCATGTACTGCTTTATTCGGTGCTGCGTAGACCGATCGGCATCTGATATCAAACTTCCGCGAAAGCATTTAAAAGCATACGATGCATCTGCTTCCGCAGCTACTTCACATCATATGCCGATCAGTCTGTGCAAACACAGAATGAAGTCGAACACAGGGAGAATGCACAGGCTCTCTGTTTGTTCTTTCCTGCAGTCATCACAAGCGCGGCAGTCATCTACATTGCTCATAAATGACATTCACCCTGCATTCCATTTCAAAGGGCTCGTCCCTATACCCTAAACCCTTCAAAGGGTTTACCCTCCGGAGTGCGAGCATTAAAGTTGAAGGGTGTAGGGGAGCAAACAACAGTTTCTTGAAGTGCCCTTCTGTGTCATCATCCAACACCCATAAGGAGGAACTGTTGCCACGCAAAGTATCTGCACAAAGAATCATGGGGGCCCGAAGTGTTCATCAGTTGTAGCGGTCACGGTATATCCCATTTGGGACGCACTGTCAATGATCAAATAAATCTTTGGCGGGGCAAAAATACGTTTTGTCAGCCGCCAAAAAAATGTTAATGTAGGAAAAACTCTACTACCATAAAAACTCTATTTTTGTGAGTGATGCCGCAAAATCGCTAACAAAAATGGCCAGAAACATGCCTACAAACATGGCTCGCTGCTGCCCACTCTTTTTGGGAATGATCCACTCAAGTTGGTATCCATGTACAGCTTAGAATTTCAGCTTTCAGTTTCGTCTATGCTCCACAATGTTATTATAGCGGTAAGCCAAAAGAGCAGAGGCGATGACGTATTTCTGCATGCAAAACCCAGAAGCGAGTTAGCATTTTAGGACTTCCGGTTACATCGCTCCAAAGTCTATGGGTTTTTTGTAAGTTGCCCAAAATAAGGTCTGTGGTAAACAAAACCTCTGTGGTGCACCATGGTGCAACCCGCTTGTGATTTTTTTAACGCCTTTTTGGGTCTTAAAAACGGCAGTTGCTAACAAGTTGCTAAAAGCGACTACTTCGTCAGGCACTACTAACGTCAGGCACGTTAGATGTCATCGCGCATATAAAGCTCACAAATAATGTAACATGGGCACAAATCTCTTAAAACGTAGATGCGGATTCATTCACGGAGTAATTACTTACCAGGGAACACATTTTATATAAAGTTTTATAAAGAGTTGTCGGAGGCTTGGTGGTGGTGACGTTGATATCAAGCGACCTTAAGTGTAGTCTATTTATAGCGTCGTGTTAGCTTTTTATTTCTGCAGATTGTATTTCGGTTTCAAAAGTAACAAATGTTGTGTTAATTTGTAAAGACGATCTTGATAGACAAAACATGTAAACATCATCATCATTCTTTGTTAATCACAGAGCTTTTTTTCGCCATCTTCCATAAATAAGTGAAACATGCATTGGCTTTCAGTCGAGAGAACCAACGTGGCGCTTACTTCCGGGTAAGCCTAGATAGAAAGCTTATTTATATCTATAATCAGAAAGCTGAATAAATAGCTGTATGCCACATTAGCATCTGTTTCTATAGGCCGCTATACGTAGGTCGTCTGCCATATTGGAACGGTGCGAGCCGGTCCGTTAACACTCAAAATCAAGCTGACTGTGTATGATTATGAAAACATATTATTGTTGTGTAAACTCAAACATTATATGTGCTACATTAACACATGACAACAGTGAAAAGTTATCACAGCCATGGCTGCACAGCACAGTGTTGGGTCATTCTAGACAACTGTGAGGGACGTCAGTGTACCGTTCCAAGATGGTGGACCCGTCTACGTGCCTGGAGCGCTTGAATGCGGCATCTAGATAGATAGATATATATATACACAGGTGCTGGTCATATAATTAGAATATCATCAAGAAGTTGATTTATTTCACTAATTCCATTCAAAAAGTGAAACTTGTATATTATAGTCATTCTTAATACACAGACTGATATATTTCAAATGTTTATTTCTTTTAATTAGGGATGTAACGATTCACTCAGCTCACGATGCGATGCGATTCACGATTCTGATCTCACGATGCGATTTATTCACGATTTACTCACGATTTATTTTTACTAAATGAGTTGAAACATTAGAAATGAACAACTTCCCTTGCATTATTTCTTAAATGCTTCACGTTTCCTTGTATAATGAAATTATCTTTTATTTCAAATAACAAAACTAAACTGCAATTTTATAGCAAATTAATAATAGAAAAAGTCTCTTTAATATAAACAAACTAATACTGTCTGTGCTTTTCTTGGATTTCTTTTGCATTTAAGAAATATCAGCATGTCCAGGGGTGCACATAAGTTTTTCTATCTGGTTCTCAAGATAGCACCTGGAGATTCGGTTTGGTGCTCACATTGCACATAATGAGACAAATGATATTTACCTATTAAAAATAAAAGTAAAAAAGTAGTTACTTTTTAATGAACAATAAACAAAATAATAAAGTGGGATAATACTATATTTATATTACTTTAAAGTACACTTAAAATACAATGATAATGTATTTCTTCTTGTTTTTCTTTTTACATTAGTAAATATTAATTTTCAACACCAATTTTGAAACCTAAAACGACAACCTTTTTGGTTTTTGGCAGGTTGCTGGGAAGTGCACTTGCGAACGCACATGGAGACTTGCGGTGCAGAGCTAGGATCGAGTATAGCATAGTTTAAACAGCATGTCCTCTTAGAAAGTTTAAGAGAAGCGGTGTTTTGGTAGACGTGCAGCGCAGTGAAGTTTCAGACATTCACAGAGGCTGCGCGTGCCGCGTGCTTCTCTAGTAACGAAAGCAGAACCAACAAAGGCGGAGCTACCAATAGCCTACTCCGTTTTTCATCATTTACACCCAGGTCCCGTTTATCACCGGGAACAAACGAGATATCAGTAGATTTGGCAGCATTCAGTACAAACGGAAATCTTATCCAGTATTACATTTAGTCGGTCTAAAACAGTGATTGTGCATCAAAAGGTTTCAACCATGTCAGTTCTAACCTTATTTACAGAGCGCATTTTTAATTTTGGTTGCGCATGCGCACCTGCACACCACTTATGTGCATCCCTGAGCATGTCCACGTTTAGGTTTGCAGTGAACATGGTGGCCCCTGCCGTTCAAAAAATGTATTGCGATTCATTTCACACCTCAACCGATTTGAATCGTCACACATTATAATCGATTTTCAACCGGCTCACGGTGATTCGTTACATCCCTACTTTTAATTTGATGATTATAACGGACAACTAATGAAAATCCCAAATTCAGTATCTCAACTTTATGGAGATGCAGATTTCATTTTCCAACAGGACTTGGCACCTGCACACAGTGCCAAAGCTACCAGTACCTGGTTTAAGGACCATGGTATCCCTGTTCTTAATTGGCCAGCAAACTCACCTGACCTTAACCCCATTGAAAATCTATGGGGTATTGTGAAGAGGAAGATGCGATATGCCAGACCCAAACAATGCAGAAGAGCTGAAGGCCACTATCAGAGCAACCTGGGCTCTCATAACACCTGAGCAGTGCCACAGACTGATCGACTCCATGCCACGCCGCATTGCTGCAGTAATTCAGGCAAAAGGAGTCCCAACTCAGTATTGAGTGCTGTACATGTTCATACTTTTCATTTGGCCAAGATTTCTAAAAATCCTTTCTTTGTATTGGTCTTAAGTAATATTCTAATTTTCTGAGATACTGAATTTGGGATTTTCATTAGTTGTCAGTTATAATCATCAAATTAAAAGAAATAAACATTTTAAATATATCAGTCTGTGTGTAATGAATGAATATAATATACAAGTTTCACTTTTTGAATGGAATTAGTGAAATAAATCAACTTTTTGATGATATTCTAATTATATGACCAGCACCTGTAT
>NW_026634173.1:164859-200461 GCF_024868665.1 Triplophysa rosa
CAGTAACTGAGCAGATTGTGAAATACTCAGACCGGCCCGTCTGGCACCAACAACCATGCCACGCTCAAAATTGCTTAAATCACCTTTCTTTCCCATTCTGACATTCAGTTTGGAGTTCAGGAGATTGTCTTGACCAGGACCACACCCCTAAATGCATTGAAGCAACTGCCATGTGATTGGTTGATTAGATAATTGCATTAATGAGAAATTGAACAGGTGTTCCTAATAATCCTTTAGGTGAGTGAGTGCATGTATATATATATATATATATATATATATGCGCGCATGTCACGGGCATCAGAAGATCGGCTTGGTGGAATCGGTGAGACGTGAGACTGACACCGGCCGGTCACCGGTCCGGCCGATCATACGAAAAACCGGCTGATTCCGGTCTCTGGCCGGTCAATCGGTGCACCTCTAGTAAAAATCTCAAGTTTACAACTTGTAACACACCAAAGATAAAGGAAAACATGACATTGTGTCAGATGACCCCTTTAACATCCAAACATTAGGTGCTGCTCACCACAGTTGACTTCATCAGTACCATCTTGACAGTCCTTAATCCCATTACACATGAAATCTTCAGGAATACAATGCGTGTTCCAGTCGCACCGCATGCTGCAGATCCCTGAGGCTTTCTGGCATCCTGTCTCATCAGATTTATCCAGACACTGAGGAGTTCCATCACACACTTGATTCTTCTCAATACATCTCCCATCAGTCATACACTGAAACCGACCTGTTGTAATTGAACAAATGAAGATAATTTGATTAGTATGCGAAGGAGACAGACAAAAAGTGGATTGGAAAAACTTAGATTTGCCAACCTGGTCGGCACTGACGTTTACAGTTTTGTTCATCTGATCCATCCTTACAGTCCATCTGTCCATCGCACACATTTCTGTACAGGACACATCCTCTGCCATCTTTACAGGGTTTAGATCCCACACGACACTTTAATGATGCAGTGGTTGATGTTCTACTGCCCCTGATGGGACAACCAACCTCATCAGAACCGTCAAGACAGTGAGAACGGCCGTCACACACCAAACTCCTCTCCACACATTTCCTCCTATCCTTACAAAGGAAATCACCTAGCAAGGGTTCATAGATGTCAGCGATTTGCTTATTTGGGAGGAAAAATATTACAGAATCCAAGATAGATTACAGTAAAGATGAAGTGAAGATTTACCGATTTTTGCACAAATATCTATGCATGAAACTTCATCAGAACCATCGGGACAATCTAGCTTCCCATCACACAGGCGAGTCTGAGAAATGCACAATGAAGTTCCAGGACACATTATGGAAGGACTTCTACAGACTGGAGGCCGAGATGCAACAAAAGTCGAGGCACCTTTCTTTACAGTCACTAAATTTAGATTTCCACTGCTAATTTCAGCTGTGAGAATAAGGAAAAAGAATCTGTTAATAAAGCTTAAACAGAGTAACCCATAACCAAGTGTTCCTACTCACGTAACTGAAGGAAATGATAGAACATAATCAAGATCAAGATGGCGCTTGATCTCTGATCAAGATGGCACCGCGGATGGCTGCCTCGGTTTGGAGTGCTCTAGTACTTGTCTTTTTTGTTTGTTTTTCCTGTTTTAAGTTACTCTACTTTAATCACTTTTACCAGGGACGAATTGCTTAACATTAAGCAATGCCCTTCTATCAATTTTTTCCCTAATTTTGAAAATTCAGACGTGTTACTGGACATTTTACTCGGAGGAGCGGCAGCTCTATACAAACGCTCAAAAGACGCAAGCGGGGAAAGCGAGCGGGTGCGCTCGTCAGACTCTGACGACGCGGATTTAGGACCCCGCTGCCAAGTACACACCTGGCGAATGTCTGCTCCCTTACCAACAAAACGGACGAAATACTCTTACTCACTAGGACAAACAAAGATTTTTCCAACTCCGCTGCGCTTCACAGAAACATGGCTCAATGACACCATACCGGACAGCGCGTTACATCTGCCGGGTTTTCAGCTGTTTTCAGCGGATCGCATTGCCGAGTCAACAGGGAAGACACGTGGTGGTGGATTATGTTTTTATATAAACAAAGGTTGGTGCAGAGATATAACAACAATGAAGATGTGCTTTTCGTACTTTGAAGCATTCTCTATAAACTGCAAACCTTTTTATTCACCACGCAAGTTTTCCTCGTTTATTCTCGTGAATGTTTACATTCCTCCACATGCTTGTGCGAGCGCAGCGCTGCAACAGCTGGCAGATTACGTCACTGACACAGAGTAGCAACACCCGGATTCTCTTATTATTATTATTGGGGACTTTAACAGAGCAAACCTCTCCCGTGAGCTGCCAAAATACAGGCAGCATATCACATGCCCCACCAGAGACAGCAACATTCTGGATCACTGTTACACCATAATACGGGATGCATACCACTCTGTTCCCAGAGCAGCTCTGGGTCTCTCTGATCATTGCCTGGTTCATCTTCTTCCGACCTACAGACAGAAGCTTAAATCTGCCAAGCCTGTAGCAAGAACAGCAAAGAGATGGAGCAGCGAAACAGAGCGGGCCTTACAAGCCTGTTTCGACTGCACGGATTGGAGTGTCTTTGAAGCTGCAGCCACTGATCTGGATGAGTTAACTGACACAGTGACATCCTACATCAGCTTCTGTGAGGACATGTGTATTCCCACCAGGACTCGCTTAACATACAACAATGACAAACCATGGTTTACAATGAAACTGAGACAGCTTTGTCAGGGCAAAGAAGATGCTTACAGAAGTGGGGACAAAGTCTTGTATAATCAGGCCAAAAACACACTGACAAAGGAGCTAAGAGAAGCTACTCTGAAAAGCTGAAGAACCAGTTTTCAGCCAACGACCCTGTATCTGTGTGGAAAGGCCTGAAAGACATTACCAACTACAAGCCATCATCCCCTCAGTCTGTGGGTAATCAACGACTGGCTGACGACCTGAACTACTTCTATTGTCGTTTTGAAATGCAGAGTCTCACCCTTCACACCCGCCCTGACCCTATCTCTGCTATACCATTAACACCTCCTCTTGACACTCAACCTGCATTTATGATCTGCGAAGAGGATGTGTGCCAGCTTTTCCGCAAACAAAAGATCAGAAAAGCACCAGGCCCAGACAATGTCTCACCCTCCTGCCTGAAAGTCTGTGCGGAGCAGCTGTCGCCCATCTTCACTAATATTTTTAACAGATCTTTGGAGCAGTGTGAAGTCCCTTCATGCTTCAAACGCTCCACCGTCATATCCCTGTACAGAAGAAACCCAAAATCTCTGGACTTAATGACTACAGGCCTGTTGCTTTAACATCTGTGGTCATTAAGTCATTTGAGAGACTTGTACTGGCCCACCTGTAGGACATCACCAGACCACTTCTTCATCCCCTCCAGTTTGCTTACAGAGCAAACATGTCTGTGGACGATGTAGTAAACATGGGACTGCATTACATCCTACAACACCTAGACAGACCAGGGACTTACGTCAGGATCCTGTTTGTAGACTTCAGCTCGGCCTTCAACACCATAATCCCAGACCTCCTCCTGCCCAAGCTTACCCAGCTCTCTGTGCCAACCTCTACCTGTCAGTGGATTATTAACTTCCTGTCGAACAGGCAGCAGCTAGTGAGGTTGGGAAAATTTACATCCAGCACATGTACCATCACCACCGGAGCTCCTCAAGGATGGGTTCTTTATCCACTGCTATTTTCACTCTATACAAATGAATACACCTCTACAGACCCTTCTGTCAAACTCCTGAAGTTTGCAGATGACACCACAGTCATTGGCCTTATTCAAGACGGTGATGAATCTTCTTACAGAAAGGAGGTTGCTCAGCTGGCTGCCTGGTGTAGTCAAAACAACCTAGAGCTGAATGCATCCAAGACAATGGAGATGATAGTGGATTTCAGAAGGAACCCTCCATCACTTCCTCCCCTCACCATCCTGGACAGCACTGTGGATACTGTGGAGTCATTCAGGTTCCTGGGCTCCACCATCTCTCAGGACCTGAAGTGGGAGTCCCACATAGACTCCATTGTAAAGAAGGCCCAGCAGAGGTTATACTTCCTCTGTCAATTGAGGAAGTTCAACCTACCACAGGAGCTACTGACCCATTTCTACTTAGTGTTCATCGAATCTGTTCTGTGCACTTCAATTACTGTTTGGTATGGCTCGGCCACCAAATCAGACCTACGAAGACTACAACGGACAGTTCGTAGTGCTGAGAAAATTATTGGTGCTCCTCTGCCCACACTTCAGGACCTGTACGATTCCAGAGTGAAAAACAGGGCAAGAAAAATCATCATTGACTCCACACACCCAGCACACAAACTTTTTGATCTGCTGCCCTCTGGCCGGCTCTTTAGAGCACCTAACACCAGGACTTCCAGACACAGAAGCAGCTTCCTCCCCCAGGCAATCTCCCTCCTAAACAGATAACTGCTCCTTAAGAGCAATATTCCACTTCCACTACTCCTATAGTGTGCACTATAGTGCCTTATTATATCTACATTTTATTTATACATGTATATAACACTACCTCTACTTACTAAATTATCCATTTGCACAAGTGTACATACAATCTGTTAATATGTATATTCTACTATATACTACCCTGTACAATGTCTCTTATATGTTATTATCCCCCATTTTCTGTAAAATGGTCTTTATTTTACATATGCACAATTTTTATTTTATATATGCACAATTTAGAATCTTTTAGACTGTAAATCGTATTATATTGTATTGTCATTGTGTTGAATGTCTGTACTAGAAGCTTCCAACACCAAAGAAAATTCCTTGTGTGTGCGCAAGCACACTTGGCAATAAAGCTCTTCTGATTCTGATAAGCAGCTTCAGGAGAAAAAAGGACAGTCTCTTTAAAAATTAAACACTTCGGCTTTAATGTTAAATAGCTTTCTACTACACCAATTTCAGATGCAGAGAACACGCAAGCAATCGATTTATAGGATGATTCTAAACCCCAAAACGCAAAACAGCAGTAGGCCTCTATTCTGTTGATGCAAGGATAATATGATTGCTGAGCTATGATATGATTGCCAAATACTTCAGCACCCCCAATATTGGTGCATCTCTAGAAATCAGTAGTCAATTTTCATTAAGCATACACAAAAATGTATTGCACACAAAAACCTCCATCAACTGAAACCTCACTTACTACAGTTTGCTTCATCAGTGGCATCCACACAGTCCTTCTCTCCATCACAGAGGAAGCTCTCAGGGATGCAGAGAGTTTTATTATCACAGCGGTGTTTGCATTCATGCGAGCGAGTGAAACAGTCCGCTTCATCAGAGCGATCCTGACATTGAGGTGTGCCATCACACACCTGTATTTTGTCAATACACATCCTCCCGTGAGCACAATGGAACTGATCTGTAGGAAACGTCAAACAATACATTAATTAAACATGTCTTGGGTTTAAGCATTAAGATGTACAATTATTTATCATTTTACCTGGTTTACACTGAAGTTCACAGTCTACTTCATCAGATCCGTCCTTACAGTCCATCTCTCCATCACACACATGACTGTGCATGACACACTCCCGGCCGTCTTGACAGGGTTTAGATCCCACACGACACTTTAATGACACTGTGGTTGATGTTCTACTGTGCCCAATTGGACAAGTAACCTCATCAGAACCATCAAGACAGTGAGAATGTCCATCACACACCAAATTCATCTCTACACACTTCCTCCTGTCTTTACAAAGGAAATCACCTAGCAAGATTTCATAGACGTCAATGCTTTGCTTTGCATTTGCAGAATGTATAACACTAAAAATTGAGTGATTTACCGATTTTTGCACAAGTATCCATACATGAAACTTCATCAGAACCATCGGGACAATCTAGCTTCCCATCACAGATGCGAGTCTTAGTAATGCACAATAATGTTCCTGGACACATCATAGAAGGACTTCTACAGACTGGAGGGCGAGGCGCGACTAAAGTCGACAAACCTTTGTTCACCACCAAATTTAGATTTCCACTGTTAATTTCATCTGTGACAATAAGGACGATGGAATGGGTAACTTATTTGAATGAAATTGGTTTAAAGTAATTTCTGCAACTCTACTGCAAAAAATGCTAAATTGGTTTTCAATGAGCATAAACAATGCATGTACACATAAACCTCCATCCACTTAAACCTCACTCACTGCAGTTTGTTTCATCAGTGGCATCAACACAGTCCCTCTCTCCATCACAGAGGAAACTCTCAGGGATGCAGCGAGTTTTATTATCACAGCGGTGTTTGCAGTCATGCGAGCGAATAAAACAATCCGCTTCATCAGAACGATCCTGACATTGAGGTGTGCCATCACACACCAGCTTTTTGTCAATACACATCCTCCCATGAGCACAATGAAACTGATCTATGAGGAAACGTTTGGTTCAATGTCAATTGCACACATACTGAGTGGCAAAGTTACAAATGTTTTAGGTTTTACCTGGTTTACACTGTTGTTCACAGTCATCTTCATCAGACCCATCCTTACAGTCAATCTCTCCATCACAAACATGACTGTACAGGACACACTCACGGGCATCTTTACAGAGTATAGATCCCACACGGCACTTTAATGATGATGATGATGATGTTGTTGTTGTTAAGGTTGTAGGAGCTGCAGTAGGACAACCAACCTCATCTGAACCATCAAGACAGTGAGAGTGACCATCACACACCAAATTTCTCTCCACACACTTCCTCCTGTCCTCACAGAGGAATTCACCTAAGGGTAGGGATGGGCATTTCTGATCATATTTCATTTCGAGTACTGGACAGGTTTGAAAAACGAGTACTCGATTAATTGGGGGCGGGGCATTAGAGGGGGCGGGGCGTGTCCCCCATACCATGGTGACAATGAAAATATTTTAATTACAACACTGATACGAAAATTTATGTTAATAAAACTATAAGATTGAGTAAATAATTAAATCGACACAGTGACTTTTCAATAATCTAACAATCAATGTTTTTGTTTTCAAAGTAAACATTTAAAAGAAATATCAGCGTGAGATGAAACGTCATCTCTGCCCTGTCACATTTCTGTCTGTCAGTGTCTGACGGTAAAGTCTCTTATGCTCGTCTGACAAGTCTGTCTGATAGTAGTGGTCTCACCTGACATTTTGTCTCCAAATATACTGGTGCGGAGCAGGGTGAGCGTTTTTAATCCATTCAATTTCTTATGAACTTCAGCGCACGTTCACGTGGCGCTCGCGGAGAAGAGGAATACTCGCTTTGCTCCGCGAGCGCAACGCGAGCTCAGCTTCCATGGGAATGGATTGGCGCGAATACAACAAACAGAAATTCTGTGCACACTGGATGCAGCGCAAAGAGACGCAACAAACGTCCAGTTTCTTTTTGCTTTCGCCATGTTGCATCGCGCCGCTCACGTGCGGTGTAACTTTAGACAGAGTGTAAGATGATAACGGATCAAACTTGTAGTAGATTTGTATGTTTTGTATGCTGCTTGGCGCCGTACATTTTGCACTAGACTGTATTTTCGTCAGGTTTATCAAAGTGAAACCAAGCATCGCTGTGCGCTTTCAATATGCCCTTCTGTGCTCCGGACTTGACTCTGGACCGCAAACTCTCGCAACGCAACAATCAAATTTCTGGGCACAACCCGAAATGCCAGCATAACCAATCAGAAAGAAAGAAAATAATTAAAAACTGTATTTAAACCCCCAATCGATCATCGTTTTCACTATCGATCGTCGCTGTCGCGTTCGAGTACTCGAGTAATCGAGTACTCGTGCCCATGCCTACCTAAGGGTACAAAGAACTTTCAATTTTTGTATAAAAATATAATAATAATGTGTTTGCATAATATGTTTGTGTTCAATTTAGTATTTATAAACATTCACATACACAAAGAAATACATGCAAGTATTTACATGTATTCTCGCCTCCACACGGCCTCGCGCCTGGCCGGTACTGATGGGTCTGATAAGCCGGCTCCTTTAAGAACCAGCTTCTATTATTTCTTGTGTTCATTTAAAAAAAGAAAATTTGAAGTATATAACAGAAGTAGAGAAGATATTTTCACCAAGAAAACTCCAATACATGTTTTGATGTTGACATACACGCAACGCAACAGTTAGTGCATGGAGCGCTGTCCATAAGATGCGGGTTAAAGTTGTGTTCGTAACAACAGACTGCGCATTATCTTTGAGAATCATCATAAAGAATCATAACCTACAAAATTTTTTTTTTAATTCTTTCCTCCAGTGGACCTCACACGTTAAGTTCGCACAGGGCCTCACACCACCCTTGCGACGGCCCTGTATATAGCATGTATTTACATGCATTTCTTTGTGTACATGTAGGTGTTTATAAATACAGAATTATTGTGCATATTCATTTGAAAAACACAAACTTTCATTCTCAATGCGATTAATCGAGTCCAGCGATTAAACAGCCCTACCTCCTGCTGCACCACATTACCTGGCTTTGCACACATGTACAAACAGAAAGCCTCATCAGACCCATCAGGACAATCACTCTTGCCATCACATTGCTGAGACTGACTGATACACACTGTTGAACCTGGACACAAGACCAGGGGGCTTTTACAAGTCACCTCGGTAGGACGCACATCTTCAGCCATGTCATCTGGAAAAGCGAAGTTTAAACAGAACAAGTGTATAGATAAGGGGCCACATAATGATACAGTAGACCTCAGAAAGTGAAACATTAACTCAATATTACAAACCTTGCGCGACCTCCCTTAGAGCAACCGATAAACTAACAATATCATTTTCAACAGCAACCTCCGAGACACGAGTTTGATCTTTGCGATTCCATACTGACAGGACATTACTGAACAAGGCCACTACGTAGGGTTCATAAGCAGCCACAATAGAGCCAGAAATGACCCACTCTTTACCTCCCGAGTATTTCCTAGCCTTTAGTAGACTTCTGACCTGCAAGACTAGAGTTTAAAAAAGTCCTCACAGTTAGCCAAACTAAATTAAATATTCAGGAGTACACTAATAGTTATTTAAGACAAAAGGTTGCACGCACAAGAGCCACCATTCCAAAGAAAGCTGTTTGCTTTTCTGTCAAATGCAATGGTGCCGAAACCATTTTCCTCCAAGCTGAAGATGGCTTCTGCACTTCCACCGATCAAACCCAGTTTCATTCTCATGATCTGACCTCCCTCAAGCCAATAGAGCTTTCCTTTCGGCCAATCCACGAAAAGGTCAAGGATTGCAGTTCTGGCTTGATATAACTGCCTGGAAATACTCTGATGAAGGGGGCCAATGGTAGAAACACCGATGGAAAGTTCATCACAGGCCAGCCAGTACAGATTCCCAGTCTTCTGATCCACTCGCACAATGCAAGCTGCAAGTGAAACAGGGAAAGTCAGAATAACATGGGAAGTACAACTGAAATGTTTGGTAAGAATCTGTTTAACATCGCATTTTTTCACATCTAGCAGGTCACATGTTGGCTGCTCAACCAATAAGATTGAACATACAGTACACTATAACAATTGCCATAGCTCGGACACATACATTTTTGTATTGCGATATGTAATACATTGATATGTTGATACAGCCTGAATATATTTTCGCCGCACTTAAATAGTAAAATAAAATAATATGAAAAGTGTGGAGTGAACCACAGAACTGATTAATTTTGGAATTTTAATTCCAATTGGCCAGTGCGAGTTAAAATTGCAGTCGAGTAATTCAATAAGGATTTTGGAAGGTTTTAGGAGGGAGGGGATAACCCACTGCATGAGCAGAAATGATGCAATGTTGAGACGTTGTTGAGAAAGGGAACTTTAAGCATTTAATACCCCTTCAGATTTTTTAAATTATGAAAAATATTTCAGTCAAGTGTTTTGAACTTTTGACCAGTAGCATATGTTAAAGAAATGCAAATATGCATGTATGAATAAACTTCCAAAAAGTTGCTTTGCATTGCGTGGTATATTCACAATAAACTGAAAAAAAAACCTTTAATTATAAAATTCAATTGGAAAAATTGCATTATACAAGTTTGTATAACATGAAATTAAGACGAGCAAATGAGTCATTTAAAAGTACAAAGGCAGCGCTTTAGTATGACATGAAGTTAAATAAATCAAGTTATTAAACTTGCTCAATTTGATTGGAAACAAATTTATGAGACCAAAGCGTGGCCATTAGATACACCCAAATACATTAGGGCTGGGCAATCGATTTTCAATTTCAATTTGGTTTCCAAGAATGACAGCGGTGTCTTTAAGTAATTAATAATGACTTTTTAATAATTAAATGAATGCAGTAATCGTGTTAAATAACCACAATCTCAATATTGGCCAAACTATCTCTAACAGAGATCATTTATAATTTGTCGTAATTTACAATATAATTGTCATAATCAAGTAGCCCTATCATAGCTCATGTTTAACTATTACAAATGCACCACAACATAGATGTGAACTTTGAACTGGAACAGTACTTGTGTAACCAGTCTTGACAATTTGGAAGTCCAGATGACAACATATTGAGAATTTATCCTACAACTGCTACAATTTATCCTAATGCCTGCATTGATGCAATGCATCCTATATACTATGCATAATGGTGTTATCAGTTATGCCCTGACATGTTGCAGCACACAGCAATACACAAAACCTAGCACATATAGCTAGGAGGGGTCAAATTTACATGCATAGAGTTCGGAGAGTATGCTTTGAATCATAAGTCAAGTACTTACGACATACCAGGTTTTAATGTAAGAATGTACTCCGACATGTCCTGAGAAAGCCTGTTAGTCTTCACATGACCGGTCCCATTACACCAAACCACACATCCACATTTCCAGTGCATGTCGAATGCCTGAATGTCCTCATCTGAAGTAAAGAGTTCAGTTTTGATGGTGGTGTTCCCCGTAAACTCCAGACTGTATATGACCGTGGCAGTTGCATAGGCAACCTTAAAATCTGAAATTTGGAGAGAAAACGAGAAGTCAAAAGGCTCATTGTGCTTATTATTAAAAATGCATATTTATCGTTTGAAGATATGTCAAAACAGGGGGAAAAAAAACTAACTTTCACAAGAGCCATAAGCCACAGGCAACATTCCCTCAGGACACAAACAGGTGAATCCAACAGTACTTTCCTTGGATGGCAAACACAGCTTGCACCCAGAGTTTTTACATGGTGAAAAACCTATGAGAATAAAACGCATACCACAGCGCTTAGTTTGGCCTAGACCACATGGTGTAACCACAGAATTATTAAGAAACAAAACATTAAGGGCCAGTTTCTTGGACGGGGATTATTTTAAACCAGGACTAGGCCTTAGTTAAACTAGGATATTCAAGTCGTTTTTAAATAACAACAAACTCTACACATTTTTTTTACTGTGTGCCTGAGACAAAACGAGCGCACCGATATATTTTAAGATATGCCAGTGAAAGTCGTTATCGATCAAGACACCACTAACAGTTAAGTTAGTCTGGGACTAGTCTTAAGCCCTGTCTGGGAAATCACACCTAAGGCTAAATTCACCTTGAGGCTGCTGAAGCTCATGGTAGACAGTCAGGACAGGAAGTGACGCTTTTAAGAGGAACTCATTATATTTTGCAGAGGGTAGATTTTGAGGAGCTTGCCAGAGTCTCTTTTCATCTGCCCAGTAGAACCAGCCATTGAACACTGCCAGGCTCTGAGCAGGACTTCCTTGAAAAAAGTTCCAAAACGTGCAACTCCCAGAACCATCTGTCCTGATGCTCTCAATTGACTGGGAAAACAAAGGGAGGAATTAAACTTGCTATTAAAATTAATTAATCATTTTAATCATCAAAGCAAAATTATAGTACTTATATAGAAGCTTTTTTAAAGAACTCTTAAATATAACAATATTGCATGAATTTCAAAAGAGAGTCGTTTTGTCACCACAACTGCAAGTGATTCCCAGGGCATAGTTTTGGAATTGGTGGGGTGTTTAGAATTGATTTTAGACACATCGCTACCATATAGTTACCATTCTGCTTAAAAAAAGGTTACGTATGTTCAGACTGTCAGACCAAAGACGATTTTTGAACACTTCCTGTCAACGCAATGTCATTGCCATAGAAACCAAATCAGATATTGCAGAAAACGAGAGAGTGCCATGGGATATACAAAATGGAGCTGGGGTTTTGTTTATAAAACTTTGCACAGATTTCACCCTTAAAGTGTGTGCATTTGTGTCACCACTTCCCCTTGTCTCCAGAATGCAAAGTTAGTGATCTATTAAAAACAAACTTGACAGGAGAATGTGCGCACCTGTAAGCAAACTGACCAATGTGTACGCACATTCTCCTGTCAAGTTTGTTTTTAATAGATCACTAACTTTACGTGAAAAGTGGCGTACGCACGTTTACAGCCTCGCTTTGTGCGTATGCAACGTTTATAAATGGACCCCACACAGTGTGGACAATCAATAATTTATATTAGAATCCAATCAGCTACACACTGTTGGACTGACAGTCTGACCGTATCAAAAGTGCTCAACCCAATTCTGACTCTTATTGTAACCACTGCGAATGTATAAACGATCAGTAGTTCAACATCCAACCCACCATTTTGAACTCACTGATCCAATACAACCGTCGAGCTGCCACATCCAATGTAAGACCCTTTGGTATCTGTGCAGTAACAAAAATGAGTGTTGTCCGATTCGAACCATCCATTGCTGTCCTTTCAATGGTAATCTGTTCACTCATTCCTTTATTAATCCAAAATATAAAACTGACGAAAAAAAAATCAAATTTAAGACTCAAAAGTTCTCCAAAAATGTAAATCCTACTATTGATTCATAAATACTGTACCTCTCAACTGGACTGAGGACAACATCACCTGGGTCTGTGTCTTTGGATATGACTACACATGTAGAACTACCATCAGCGGTACCTGTGAAAATGGCTTTTTGTGTAACACTCGTCCAATAGAGCTGCCCAGTAAACCAATCAACAGCCAGACTTCTCACACCAGATTGCCCTAATAAATAGAGGAAATGTGGTTTTGGTATTGCTTAATATATTTTACACAGTTTTATCAAGTCTCCCACAATTACTAACCTGAATAAAGAACCATGCTCTTGTGGTTGTAAGCCTTGTAGATATTTCCATGGTTATCTGCCCAAAAAATAAGGTTCTTTTGAATATCATAGGTCAGGGCTATGGGGTAGCTCTCAATTGAAAGAAGTGGCTCAAACACCCTAGTCTTAACATTCACTAGCCCAATAAGCCGTTTTCCGAAGGTCAAAATCTTCACTGGGAACCCTAGTGAAACAATATGTTATACGTTAACGGTATTGTGTATTGGTATTTTCATATCAGATTTTACAAGCAATAAATGGCTACCTTGAGCTTCACAAGATCCATTGCCAAGAGATTTAAAACCATTCTGACACAAGCAACGAAAAGACCCTGGTGTGTTTGTACATAAGTGCATACAGGGTCCAAATGACTGGGAACATTCATCAACATCTGAAAAAGCACACAAGTTAACATTGCACATTTGTTTACAACATTTTGTTGACAACTAATGAAAATCCCAAATTCAGTATCTCGGAAAATTAGAATATTATTTAAGACCAATACAAAGAACAGATTTTTAGAAATCTTGAAAAGTATGAACATTAAAAGTATGAGCATGTACAGCACTCAATACTTGGTTGGGGCTCCTTTTGCCTGAATTACTGCAGCAATGCGGCGTGGCATGGAGTCGATCAGTATGTGGCACTGCTCAGGTGTTATGAGAGCCCAGGTTGCTTTGATAGTGGCCTTCAGCTCTTCTGCATTGTTGGGTCTGGCATATCGCATCTTCCTCTTCACAATACCCCATAGATTTTCTATGGGGTTAAGGTCAGGCGAGTTTGCTGGCCAATTAAGAACAGGGATACCATGGTCCTTAAACCAGGTACTGGTAGCTTTGGCACTGTGTGCAGGTGCCAAGTCCTGTTGGAAAATGAAATCTGCATCTCCATAAAGTTGGTCAGCAGCAGGAAGCATCAGAAGCATCTCGCCTGGGCTAAAGACAAAAAGGACTGGACTGCTGCTGAGTGGTCCAAAGTTATGTTCTCTGATGAAAGTAAATTTTGCATTTCCTTTGGAAATCAGGGTCCCAGAGTCTGGAGGAAGAGAGGAGAGGCACAGAATCCACGTTGCTTGAGGTCCAGTGTAAAGTTTCCACAGTCAGTGATGGTTTGGGGTGCCATGTCATCTGCTGGTGTTGGTCCTCTGTGTTTTCTGAGGTCCAAGGTCAATGCAGCCGTATACCAGGAAGTTTTAGAGCACTTCATGCTTCCTGCTGCTGACCAACTTTATGAAGATGCAGATTTCATTTTCCAACAGGACTTGGCACCTGCACACAGTGCCAAAGCTACCAGTACCTGGTTTAAGGACCATGGTATCCCTGTTCTTAATTGGCCAGCAAACTCGCCTGACCTTAACCCCATAGAAAAGCTATGGGGTATTGTGAAGAGGAAGATGCGATATGCCAGACCCAACAATGCAGAAGAGCTGAAGGCCACTATCAGAGCAACCTGGGCTCTCATAACACCTGAGCAGTGCCACAGACTGATCAACTCCATGCCACGCCGCATTGCTGCAGTAATTCAGGCAAAAGGAGCCCCAACTAAGTATCGAGTGCTGTACATGCTCATACTTTTCATGTTCATACTTTTCAGTTGGCCAAGATTTCTAAAAATCCTTTCTTTGTATTGGTCTTAAGTAATATTCTAATTTTCTGAGATACTGAATTTGGGATTTTCATTAGTTGTCAGTTATAATCATCAAATTAAAAGAAATAAACATTTGAAATATATCAGTCTGTGTGTAATGAATGAATATAATAAAGTTTCACTTTTTGAATGGAATTAGTGAAATAAATCAACTTTTTGATGATATTCTAATTATATGACCAGCACCTGTATATAGATAGTGTTATAATGTTAAAGCATATCATATAGATGTCTCAACTTCCAGACTCTGGATTTTTTGTATACGTTACAAAACGCTGTTCAGTTCCCCACGTAACTAAAAATGACACCACGTGCTTTGAGTACCAAAACTATTTTTCTTGGACTCTCTGGATACATAAAGACAACTCGCAAAATTATGTTCTCATTCACGTCTGATTGATCAGGGTAATGTTTTACTGTACATGTCATTCTTATTTGTTGAATTGATTACATGTACAGTGACTGAGTATTTCATATAAAATATAATGCATTAACATTAATAAACAAAATGCCCATTGAAGAAAGAGACACTTGTCTCTGGAAATCACTTCAAAGATACTTGAAAAAATAATTTCTGAATAATTATGATCTGTTTGACTGAAAGTTTTATTGATCACCGAGATAGCATTTGAAATCAAGTCAGTTCAAATTAAAAATGAAGAAAAAAAATAGCTTAGATTTAGTAAGCTGCATTTACCATGTTGCTGTATCTTAGCTTGCAACATTTCCCAGGGTGGTAGCTTAGTGAAGCTTCAGTTATTGTAGAGTAACTGTTAGCTTAGCTCACTACATCTTCCAACTAGCATGCCCATTAATGTGCTTCGTCCGGGTTACAGAAATTCAGCTGTGCAAATGTGTTTGTTTAGAGCATTTCGGTGATGAATGTTATATAAATGGTGGATATGATGCTGGATTTGCAGATCGTTTAAACTGTTAGTTGGAGCAGCCCTCAGAACTGACATATTTTTGTCGTGATGTTGATATCCAGTGGCCGTAGTGTAGTGTGTTTATAGCCTTGTATTAGCTTTTTACATCTGCCGATTGTATTAGGCTTAAAAAAAAGCAAATATTGTGTTAATCTGTACAGATGAAGTTGATAGACAAAACGTGTAAACATCACGAACATTTGTTAATCACAGATCTTATTTTTGCGATCTTTCAAAAGTCTATGGGAAAAATGCATAGGTTTCAGTCGAGGGAACCAGTGCTACACTAGCTTCCGGGTTGGCCTACAAAAATTTGTCATCTCTGAGGTACTATATTAACGTGTGTCCACCACGGTGTCGCCTGAGAGCACTTTGGAGGTGGAGAGGCTTTGGTGATCTGGAATATTCATGGCAGCATCTCATTTGAACAATACTGCTAAATCTAAAAATACAGTCACCGCAATATTAACATCTGGGCGGCTAGTAAAAAGGGACAGTGGCAAGCAATGCATTTACAGAAACGTTGAACAGTTAAAAAGACAAGCCAAGCAAACTTGTGAAATATTATGACGATACATATAGTGCATAAAAATGAAATGTCATCAGTCAGTTTGCCATAAAGGACAAACAACGTTTAAATGTTTTACACACCATTTCAACATGGTCTGGAGCAGGTGTAAATTTATTTTGTTCCAACTAACATTTTGAAAATATGAACATTTTCATGAATCTGAAAATTACGTCACAAAGGGCTGTCGCGATAAACCGACGATAAATATCACGTGATTTATGCACAGCTTTTGCGTGAAGTACGGGAAAATGCTGCTGCATACGAAAGCCAGAGGGCGCTCTCATGCGGAAACTCCAAATACACACTGCAGAAGAAGACCATAACACGTTCTATAGGGAAATGCCTATGGACATCTTTTATCACTGTTACTCAAGCCTCATCAGGTATTTTTATGATAATAAAGTATATTTATAATGATCATGTTTGACGGGTGTTGCTTTTTCAAATGCACATTATAAGTGACTCAAACTCGCACTGCTTTTAGATTGAGCAGCATTTCCTTACTGATCCCAGAGACGTGCTTCACGGACAAGCTACGCATTAAAAAAAATATCGACACATTGCATATCGCAGCCATCTTGATTTCAATAGGATTTAGTGGTATCGCGATAAATTATCGTGCAGCCCACACAAATTCGTTCTGCTCGTGTTTCATGAAAGGCCCGTGGATTGCCAGTTGGGCAAAATGTTAAATGCTCTCTCATTTGCAAGTCACTTTGGATAAATGAATCTGCTAAATGTAAACAAAACATGAATTAATTTCACTGAAGGCAAACATGAAACTTGAACTTACCTTTGCAATCAAATCCATTTGCGGAGAGGGTCATTCCACTGGGACAAATGCACATCGCTCCCCAAGTTTGATCCACACAAGTATGACTACAGCCACCATTTGCATTCCTACAACTTTTACCTAGGGAAGTTAAAAATAGGTGGACTAAGGCCTTATAGTAAAGTATAAAACATTTTTAAACTATATATGGCATCATTTTAAAATTATAAAAGGGTGACATCAAAAATGGTCATCCAATAGAATCTCTCTCAACATATTTATCTTGGCCATGTCATCAGTGTGGTGTTGCGCATCATATAAAAAAAGCTAGCAATGTGTGCAAACGTTCACCAAACAATCCCTTCTCAGAACATATCTGTGCCTTTCTTTTTTTAGACCAGCTGCTTATTGTTGCCAACAAGCATTAACTAGCATTATGAAAGGATGTAAATCCGCAGTATATACATTTAATTCAGAGCAATCAATATGATATTAAAGGTTTGAGAAATCGCTCTGTATTTTAATCAGGATCTTGTACCACAGGTATGAGGCTCATCTCTCCTATCTGTGCACTGAGCAACTCCGTCACACATCTCTCTCTGGGTTAAACATCTTCCATCAGGACAGCGGATTTTCATCTTCCCACAAGAACCTATAGTGACACGTTTAAAAAAAATCACGTAATATGATTCCTGGAGTATACAGATGACAGATATGACATCATGATCATGTAGATAAAACAAAGTCTTATGTACAATGCTCCACAGATTTCATAACACTGACAAAAGTCTTTTTAGTGAATAACAAGGTATACAGACTATGAATGGCACATGTGTAAGAAAGTACTTTTTTTTAAGAATATACAGCTTACCACAAGTTTCTTCATCCGAATTATCACCACAATCATTGACTTCATTGCAGAGAAAGTCTTGTGGGATGCAGATATTGTTCCTACACTTCCAGTCAAGGGAAAGGCAGCCTGACCTCCAATCACAATCCAGCTCATCTGAGCCATCAGAACACTGGGCCTGCCCGTCACAAGCCAGCGACTCTGTCACACACCCGGAACCATCCGCACACTCAAAATCTCTTGGTGGACATGCTAGTGGGATACATTTCAATGGTAGCATGTTATTCTTGCCCTTTCACTGTCTTGAACACAATTACATGCAAGCAAACTTAACAGAGGAGATGAGGGTGAAGACATGAAACTTAATTAATAAGAGAGCAAGTGATATCTGGTACATACAGCAGGCCATCTCATCAGAGCCATCCTGGCAGTCACTAACACCATCACAGTGCCATCTGTGTGGTATACACACTCCATCATCACACTGCCATTGATTTCCGCTGCACTCTCCGCACACATCTGAAAGCACATGCACAGGCAAATTCCACAGCTTTTTGTCTGTTACTTTTACACATGACTGCATACTGCTCCTAGTTTGTTGTTAAGAATAAGCCAAGAAGCTATGGTTTACTGATCATTTAACACCCACTCTCCCAATATCAGAGTTGTTGTCACAGCGTGCCTTTAGGGTAAATAAGAGGAAACCAAACAAAAAGTACAACTGCAAAAATATAAAAGGACTCAAAACTGTTTTGTCACTCTTTTAAACGACAGCGATTTCAGCTAAAAAGTACCTTTTGCTATGGTTTGGACCGTTGTCTGAATGTTGTTTAAATATATAACGAGGCATTGAATCTTTCTCGATGTTTCTGCTCGAACAGTTTCCGTGCTTGGAAGCCAAACGGTTTAATTGCGCCCTGCGCATTAGATGCGCGGGACCCTAAAATTGGAATGGATTTGACTGTTGGTGTTTTATCGTTCATTTATTTATCTTAAAAAAACTCTGAACGTGATCACACATCAGTACATAGGAATTCGTTGCTACCTTCCACCACAATTTTTGTCACTATGATTGCGCCCTTTACACTTTAAATAAAAGCAAACAGACGGGATTTTATATACTGAATGTACCAAGCGCAAGCATTTGTAGGCAAGTTACTATATCACATCCTGCTCTTATGAAACAGAATGTTTGGTACATTGTGCTATCTCATTTCTTAACACAGCATTTACGATAACATTAACCAAGTACGGGCTGATATACTACCTGATACAAAAATAAAAACTGCAGCGCAGCAGATGAGAAGCCGCGGATCCATCACACCTGTACCTGTTTGGTGCGCGCATGCGTGCCAACTAACCACAATCTGTTATAAAGATTCCGCCACGCGCCATCATGACGTCATGTTGTCATTTCATGTCTTTTGATTGGCTGTCCTGAACCTAGTGAGATGCCTATCAACATTCCCTGCGTACTATCCATCGGAAATAGTATTCGAAATTAGAAGTAGCACGTCACGTCCCAAATCATAGTATGTTTAAATTAGTGATGACCCGGATTGTCAACTGTTTCAGGTGTTCTGTCGATTCATATGGTACCCATCGAAATGTGCTACTTACCCTTACGAAAAACGAAAAACATGGTTTTACTACAGTTTATCCAAAAAACTGTTGTAAACCGTGGTTGGTGTGGGAATATTTTTTAGATAAAAGTATGATTTAAATATCAATATAATCAATAAGTGTTTTCTTTCATTTGTTTCATTAAGCTGTGTGTTTTTGTCATGTGTTTTCTGTTTCACTCGGTGGAGGGTTCCTGGGCAAACAAAGAAAGCGGTGAAGGTTGGGGGTTGGAGTCGTAAATGATCTAGATAAACACACACACATATAAAGAGTCACAAAGAAAAATAAATGTTATGAATCAATCCACTGTATATGTTCTAAGTATAATCATGAGTTGTGATGTGTTTTAATGAATCATAGGATTAAGAAACAACGCTACATAATTAAAAGCATTAGATGGTTGAGTGTTTTCTTTTTACTAAAGGAATGTGAAGAATGTTGGTGTGTTGTCCGGCCACAATAAACTGTTTTTAGGAGACCACTCCTTGGGGGAGGGAGAACATTCCTAAGGACTAGAGACCGACCACAGGATGTATGTTTTGAGAAGGTTTTATTTTTCAGGAACTACGCAGATAAACGTGGCGTATGGTGATTGGTGGAAAGGGAGCAAAAAGCAGAGGAGGAGTCAGAAGATAGAGCGACGTCACATACTTTATAAATATGGGTGTATTTGAATATTTGGGTTGTTGGCTTGTGGTGGAGAGGGTGGTGATTTACTGGCAACCCAAAGCTTTGTTACTCCTTTTTACATCTGATAATAAAACTTCTGCTTAATTTTGGAGAAACGTCTCTTGCAAATTTTTGAACATGCAGGACTGCCTTTAAAGTCCAACATTGGTTATCTCAAAATAACCATGGTTTTCAAAAACATGGTTAGTAAAACCATGGCTTTAACCAATAATCAATGCACCAAGAAGGTTCTGCGCATGACCCACAATTTTGTTCTACGTTGCCACGCCCATCTTCAAGCGTTAGGTCACAGCTATCCTTTTGTGTATTAATTTTAAACTTCTTTTGCTTGTCTGACTGCATCATAATTCTGAAACATGCCATCTTCTTGCTGTCTCTCCTGTCATCTGATTCTTACTGGGAACCAGTGGCGTCACTAGGCCATTTATAAGACGGCTTTGGTTTATGGAGGGCATCACTTCTGCTCAAAATCGCAACGCGCGTCTGCCAGTACAGTCGCTTCTCCAGAGACATGTAGATGAGAATGTAAATCTCCACGCATCAAACATACTAACGCAAAAGTAGTAGTAAAACCTACGGTTACAATAAAAGCTAGTGGGCCAGAGAACTGTAATCGATCTGTCATCTGTAGCTAAGACCGCGCCCCGTTTGCGACCCGCAGATTTAGCAAAGTTTATCTTTAATAGAGTGAAAACGAGTTTTAAATATCTCTTTACCTCTCTCTATCTCGGTGAGTTCAGTATGTGTAGTAACGTTACTTTCTTCTTGTGTTGTGTATTTAATAAACCCCATGCACAGAGTGGTGTGTGAACACAAGCACTTGGCTCTTGCCATCAGCCCATATATCACTTGTAGTTGCTGTCATCTTTGGCCATGGCCAAGCCCCAAAATAAGACAAAGACAGCCCCCTAGTGGGGTTAACATTTTATAAACTCGTATTACATATGGAAGCCTATTTATGCCACGTAATAAAAAAAGAATGCTCTAAAAAGAAAAAAATATGAGATTAGAAATCGAAATTATGTGATGAAAAATCATAATTATGAGATTAAAAAAATCGAAATTATGATAAAGTCATCCCAGCAAACAATGACCTGGCGGTCCACCGGCGGTTTTTGGGCGGCACAGATTAAACGGCTTGACACAGTCGGACCACTGTCGACAAGCCGATCAATGTAAAAATGCTGTCGGTCTGCCATCTTTTTTTGGGTGGCATATGCCACTAGCGCCTTGCAGCCGCTGGGCCTCTGTTGGTACATTAGTGGCAAACTGACAGTTTCTTCTGAGCTCTTACAGGACATTTATATACATTTATTTTATAGTCAAAGAAAGTTATTTAGTAAATAGTTATTTTATAAAATAGTAGGCTAATAATTATTTAACAAAAGCTCATTTTAGTATTAAAAGCATTTTCTTTTTCAGTTAAATAAAAAGGCTACTAGTTTGCAATTCAATGATATTTAAATTAGATTTAATTGTTCATGTAGTATTTTAATCCCATATGTAGCCTAAATGCTGCGTGACTTTGACATGTATTAATGGGTGTGCGTTGCGAGCTGAACATCGCGTGGCATTCAAACACTGGAGTGGAGGGAGTTACCATGGAAACGGGGCGGCACCAGGAACTGACAAGCATCAAGCTTTGTTTCTCACGGTTTTCTTCAGCGTTTTCAGGTAAGTTTAGTCACTCAAATCCCAACAAATAATACTCACAACTGTTGTTGACACTTTTCTTACTTGTAATTGACACGTTTCTTTTGAATATTTACTTAGAAATGTTTTTATGTTTTCAAGAAAAAAGTCTGTTAGCATCTCAACCGTTTTCAGAAGAGGTAGGCTCTGTATCTTGAGCGCTTGTTTATGAAAGTTTGGACTTTTAAAAACATCTTTATTTGTAGATGAGAGCTAGGTTTTCATAGCTTTGTAAATGTTGTCAAGGAATTATTGGATGTATTTAACCTAAAATATGCGATGTACTGTTAATCAGTGACGTATACTGTAACTTACATGGAGCACAATTTGTTGCAACTAATTCAAGCATGTTTTGATGTTTTATCGTAAACAGATATGGTCAAAACGTTGTTCTCTAATTAAAAAGTCATAATTATGAAATAAAAAAATCGAAATTATGAGAAATAAAGTCATAATTTGAGATAAAAAGTCAAAATTATGAGATGAAAAAGTCATAATTATGAAATAAAAGTCGAAATCATGAGAAATTAAATCATAATTATGAGTTTTCATCTCATAATTAAGATTTTTAATCTCATATTTTTTTCGAGCATGATTTTTTTATTATGTGGCGGAATTGGGCTTCCATACATATGACATGAGAACAGTAAGAGCTATCTGTCATGGTTCTGCCTCACATAGTCTTGGATTTCCTGGTCCTGAGGCAGAGCCATGACAAAGTCTTCGGTTTTGTGTGGGAAAACCATGGTGTTTGTCTTTTTGACATCTCATGTGTTTTCTTGTGTCTTGTCATTGGCCCCGCCCTCTCGTTTCATGTATTGCTTCCATGCCGTGTCTTATGTTTCCCACCTGCCCTCGTCAATTATCCTTCGTTTGTCTTCCCTTTAAATTACCCTCATGTTTCATTGTCTTGTTGCTCGTGCATTGTTGATGGTGTCTTTGGTTGTGTTCCATGTACTCCATGTTCCTGTTTGCTGTGTAATCCCCAGTCCTGTAGTAAGTGTTTAGTCTAGTTTTTGCCAAGTGTTGTTTAGTAGCAGAGGTGGACAGTAAGGAAGTAAATTTACCTGAGTACTGTACTTAAGTACACTTTTTGAGTATCTGTACTTTACTTGAGTATTATTTTTTCTGAGTACTTGTACTTTAACTTCACTACATTTGAAAGACAAATATCATACTTTTTACTCCACTACATTTATAAAAAGTTCCAAAAGTAGAAAATGGTTTCTATGCAGCGGGTTTCCTGTGTGCGCAATTTATCTGGCTTGCGATCTGCCAGGACCTTTTACTGTTGCCAAGTATTTCAGTTTTTCTATGCTCGCGTTTTTCCGGCAAGCTTTGAATGGCCATTTGGCAGATTTTTTTAACGCAAATCTGGCAACTCTGGGATCTTCCCCGCTAAACTAATGTAAACGTAGCGCTGCTACACCATTGATAGGCTCTAAAAAGGCAAATAGAACAATAAAAGACGAAAAAGGCACAGTTAAAGTGTGGTGTAATCATCTGTGGGTTACGATCAGTCAAAGACGTAGAAACATTGTCATGAAAATGATCGGCATAACGGCTAAACGGTAAATAAGCATCACATACACCTTGAGCTACGTGCGTGTTAACTTCTGATCTGCTGCTTTATCATTTAAAGCGATTTGGAAAATGAATGATGTTTTTACTGAAGTTACTATAGTTGAAGTATTCCTGCTTGAAATAAAAACAATAGAACCTGCCCAAAATACAACATAAAATGTAATGGATTTAATGGTTATAATGGGAATTGTATATGGATACTTGTTGTCTACTTGTATGTGATGGATTCTATTGTGGGATGGTAAATCCTATTGGAATAAAACCCAAAACACACTACAAAGAGGAATTTAATTAAAAAATCTCATTCTAATTCAAAATTCATTGTTTTTTTCAGGAGGGATGGTATTTGCAGTAAAACCACAGTATCCACAAATTACCATTTTCTATATATAGGAACCATACTCCAATTAATATCTTTAGTAAAACCACAGCAACTAAAAATACCATAGTTTCATTATACTAGCTGATAGTTTATGTTTGTAGTTAAATTATGGTAATACAAATGGTAATAAATCCAACAAACACATGGCTTCTACACTTGACTATTTACAAGAACCTTACTACTTACTGGTAAATTGCTGCTAAAACTGGTAAAGGGAATATACAAAATAAAAGAACACGCTCATAAATACATATAGGCCTAGGGGGCTAATGGAGGATAATTAGGCTAAATGATCATACAGGATTATATCTAAACTAAACATATAGTGTGCTAAACATATAAAGCTCTTAAAGGAGTTGCTCACTGCAAAATTTGCCCCCATTGACTTTCCATAGTAGGAATAAAAATGACTATGGAAAGTCAATGGGGGCAAATTTTGAAGTGAACTACTCCTTTAATACAACTGATACTGTGAGCTACTCGTGTATTCAGTAGGTGTGCTTCAGAGGCATAAGGTATACGACAATAAAACAATGCACAACTGACATAAAGGAAATTACTTTTAATACTTGAGTACTTTTAAAAGCACTACTTCTGTACTTTTACTCAAGTAAGAATCTGTCTTTACAACTTTTACTTGTAGTGGAGTAATATTTAGTTTACCGTAGCTTTTACTCAATGTGAAGTCTGAGTCTTCCTCACCTTGTGAACAAGATAATTGTTAACCCAAAGCAAGTATATTTGATAGTCATCTGCTCTTATTGTAACATAATAACTTAATTACTTTTTTAGTTTTTATGATTCAAACAATGTAACAATGATACAAATGATATGAAATAAAATTGAAATATTACTATTTCATTTAATGTGAATCCAATACTAACTCAACTCAACTCAACTTTATTTATATAGCGCTTTTACAATTTTCATTGTTACAAAGCAGCTGTACATGAGACACATTGACTACAAGCAAAACAATCAAAGTTGTACCTGCAAAAACAAGAAAAGGTTGAAAACACAGAAGACAGACACACCCACACACAAAACACTCCACACACACAACACGCACACACCACACACACACACACAGACACACACACACACACACACGTACGTACACAGACAAGTACGCACACACACACACGCTCAGTGAGAGCACACATTTAGGATAAAGGAGAGAGAAGCACAGGTCAAATATAACAGATAATAAATTCCTATATGCAATATTAATTAAGTAAAACTTTAAGATTCTAAAGCAGCCCCCCCGGTCAGGCAGATAGTGCAAAAACAGTATGCAAACGGTGGCGAGGAACCCAAAACTCTAATCGAGAAAAAAAACCTCAGGAGAACCCAGGCCCAACCAGGGGATTCCAGTTCCCCTCTGGCAAAAGCTGCTGCCTCTGCACAAGCTCCAGAGAACTTGCACAACAAGGCTAAATAAAATAAATAAACTTAATAATAAAATAAATTATAGTTTAAGATTATCATTAATAATCTAATAGCATTTGAAGTTTTGTGGTGAAGACATGTCAAGAGACCGCGTCCTTCTTTATCCAGCTCTATCATCTCAGCTCTTGTCAGGTCCCCACTTCCCATTCTCCGCTCTACCATCAGGTCAGGCCATGAACTGCATCCTGCTCGCTGTGGTAACCTTGGAACAATGAGACAAGACTGGCTGAGAGTAGAGTACTGTTCTGTACTCTTTGATGCAACAAGTACATCAGTTGTGTTTTTGGTTCCGGTTGATCTAACTAATGCAGCCTAAACCCTCAGAAGATTTATATTATGGAAGAGTAGTGTATGCAAGATTAAAAAGATGCGTCTTTAGTCTAGATTTAAACTGACAGAGTGTGTCTGCCTCCCGGACAGTGCAGGGAAGACTATTCCAAAGTTTAGGCGCTAGATAGGAAAAGGATCTACCACCTGCACTTGATTTTGAAATTCTAGGTATTACCAACTGACAGGACGCCTGAGAGCGTAATGCACGTGAAGGACTGTAATACAAAAGGAGTTCATTCAAGTACTGAGGAGCTAAACCATGTAAGGCTTTATAGGTAATAAGCAAGATTTTAAAGTTAACGCGATGCTTTATAGGTAACCAGTGCAAGGTTGACAGAACCGGGCTAATATGTTCATACTTTTTTGTACGTGTAAGAACTCGAGCTGCCGCGTTTTGGACCAATTGGAGTTTTTGTAATAAGCCTGCAGGGCAACCACCTAACAGTGCATTACAGTAATCTAGTCTTGATGTCATGAATGCATGAATTAACTTCTCTGCATCTGAGATTGACAGCATATGACGTAGTTTAGATATATTCTTAAGATGGAAAAACGCAATTTTACAGGTGTTGGCGACGTGGCTCTCAAATGACAGATTACTATCGAATAGAACGCCAAGATTCTTTGCTGACGACGAGGGTTTTATGGAACATCCGTCAATAGTTAAACAGTATTCTTGGTTGTTACTTATAGCAGTTTTCGGTCCAATAAGTAACACTTCCGTTTTGTCCGAGTTCAGTAATAAAAAGTTGTTACTCATCCAGTTTTTTATATCGACTATGCATTCCATTATTCGATGGAACTGCTGTGTTTCATGAGGCTTCGAGGAAATATAAAGTTGAGTATCATCAGCATAACAGTGAAAGCTAACTCCGTGTCGCTTTATTATATCTCCTAGAGGTAGCATGTATAATGCGAAGAGCAGAGGCCCTAAGACTGAGCCCTGTGGTACACCGTACTGGACTTGCGATTTGCGTGACACCTCATTGTTTATTGCTACAAATTGAAAACGGTCGGATAAATAAGATTTAAACCATTTCAAAGCTATTCCCTTAATGCCGACATAATTTTCGAGTCTATGTAGGAGTGTGCTGTGGTCAATGGTATCGAATGCAGCACTAAGGTCTAGCAGCACCAATAACGAGATACAACCTCGGTCAGACGCCAATAGCAGATCATTTGTAACTCTGATCAAAGCAGTCTCTGTACTGTGACATGCTCTAAATCCAGACTGGAATTCTTCATTGATGTCATTCCTTTGGAGGAAGGAGCATAATTAGAGTTGAAACTACTTTTTCCAGAACTTTAGATATGAAAGGTAGATTCGATATAGGCCTGTAGTTCCTTAGTTCTCTAGGGTCGAGTTGGGGTTTTTTGACAAGGGGCCTTATAACAGCCACTTATATGCTTTAGGACATGTCCTAATGTCAGAGATGAGTTAATAATACCAAGAAGAGGATCTATAATTTCTGGGAGCATCTCTTTCAGTAGATTTGTAGGAGTTTAGTTAGAGATACTTCAGGACCTGTACGATTCCAGAGTGAAAAACAGGGCAAGAAAAATCATCATTGACTCCACACACCCAGCACACAAACTCTTTTGATCTGCTGCCCTCTGGCCGGCGCTTTAGAGCACCAAACACCAGGACTTCCAGACACAGAAGCAGCTTCTTCCCCCAGGCAATCTCCCTCCTAAACAGATAACTGCTCCTTAAGAGCAATATTCCATTCCACTACTCCTATAGTGTGCACTATAGTGCCTTATTATATCTACATCTTTATTTATACATGCATATAACACTACCTCTACTTACTAAATTATCCATTTGCAACAGATGTAACATAAATATGTTTATTCTACTATATACCACCCTGTACAATGTCTCTTATATGTTATTATCCCCCATTTTCTGTAAAATAGTCTTTATTTTATATATGCACAATTTAGAATCTTTTAGACTGTAAATCGTATTATATTGTATTGTCATTGTGTTGAATGTCTGTACTAGAAGCTTCCAACACCAAAGAAAATTCCTTGTGTGTGCAAGCACACTTGGCAATAAAGCTCTTCTGATTCTGATTCTGAGTATGATGTTGTTGATTTAGATGATCTAATAATTTTAGACAGCTCATCTTGATCTACGGTATAAAATAATTGCATTTTCTCCTTAAGGGCGCTGTAGTTAGTTTGTTCAGCGGGTTTCACTTCTGATTGCATTGTTATAATTTTTTCTCTAATATCTTGGATTTTATATGTGAAGTAGTTCATAAATTCATCACTGCTATGCTGATATACAGGATCAGAAGTCACTGACGATTTATTTTTTGTTAATTTAGCCACCGTGTTAAATAAAAACCTAGGGTTGTGCTTGTTTTCTTCTATTAGTGATGAAAAGTAGGCGGATCTAGAAGTTTTTAGGGCTTTCCTGTATTTTCGAATACTATCCTTCCATGCTGTACGAAATACCTCTAATTTAGTTTTCTTAAAGTTGCGCTCCATTTTTCGGGCCGCTTTCTTTAGAGCCTGAGTGTGTTCATTATACCACGGTGTGGGGCTGCCATTTTTAATCTTCTTTAAACGTAGTGGAGCAACTTTGTCTAGCGTTACCGAGAAGGTGGAATTAAAATTTTCAGTGGTAATGTCAAGATCTTCAACGTTATTTCTCATGATTTGAGACAATTCGGGCAGATTATCGAGAAACGCATCTTTGGTAGTTGAAGTTATTGTTCTACCATATTTGTAACAATGAGTTTTATTTGAGCCGTAGGCCAGTGAAGCAAACATAATACCAGATAATGATCCGAAATGTCTTCACTCTGCTGAAGGATTTTAACGTCGTCCACATTTATACCGTAAACAGTATTAAATCTAAAGTATGATTACGAAGGTGAGTGGGTCCTGACACATGTTGACTAATGCCCATGGAGTTAAGAGTGTCTTTGAAAGCCATTCCTAAGGCATCTGTAACGTTATCTACGTGGATGTTAAAGTCACCAACGACAAGGAGTCTATCTGCGGCCAGTACTAGTTCTGATAAGAACCCACCAAATTCTTTAATAAAATCTGTGTGGTGCCCTGGAGGCCTATATACAATAGCTAGAATCAATTTAAAAAGAGTTTTATCTTTAGTATTAGGTGTTGAAACATGAAGAACCATGACTTCAAAAGAATTATATTTAGAGTTCGACTTCTGGGAAATGCTAAGAGAGTTATTGTAAAGTGCTGCGACACCTCCCCCTCTGCCTTTTAGACGAGGCTCGTGTTTATAATAATAATCTTGGGGGACAGATTCATTTAAAGCAATATAATCATCTGGTTTTAGCCATGTTTCTGTCAAACAGAGCATGTCTATTTTATGATCTGTTATCATATCGTTAACAAAAAGTGCTTTATTAGAGAGAGATCTAATATTTAGCAATCCGAGTCGTAACAGTTGATTATCTGTATTTTGTTCATGTTTAGTTTGTTTAACGTTTATTAAATTACTTTCAAGAGGTTTACGCATTATTTTATGTTTGCTAATCCGGGGGACAGACACAGTCTCTATTTTGTGATGTTTGGGAGAACGGATTACTACATGTTGTACATTTTGTGTATTCTGCGACGTGAGACGGCAAGCAGACAGTTGGTTAAGCCATACTGTCTGCTCCCTGACCTGGGCCCCAGCGAGTCAAGTTTTAGCATTAGCATTAAGACTTTTTGCCATATTTCTAGACAGGATGGAAGTCCCAGCCCAGGAGGGATGGAGACCATCTCGTTTCAACAGGTCAGGTCTGCCCTCAAAACTCTTCCAGTTATTTATAAAAACTATATCATTCTGCAGGCACCACTCAGACAACCAGCCATTTAGTGATGATAATCTGCTATAAATCTCATCACCACGATAAGCATTGAGGGGGCCAGAGAATATTACAGTGTCTGACATCATGCTTGCGACTCACACACCTCTTTAATGTTATCTTTTGTGATCTCCGATTGACGGAGTCGAACATCATTTGTGCCGACGTGAATGACAATCTTACTGAATTTACGATTAGCCTTAGCCAGCACATTTAAATTTGACTTGATGTCAGGCGCTCTGGCTCCCGGTAAACATTTGACTATGGTGGCTGGTGCCTCTATGTTAACGTTCCGAACAATAGAATCACCGATAACTAGGGCACTTTCAGCAGGTTTCTCAGTCGGTGCGTCACTGAGCGGGGCAAACCTGTTCGAGACTGTAATCGGAACGGTCGAGTGATGTTTTGTCCTGCGACTACGCCGTCTCACAGTCACGAAGTTTCCCAGCTGCGGAGGATTTTCAACCGGAACCGAGCTGTGTGCGCTAATGTTGCTCGCATCCAAAGTGTTTTCTATCGTCGTTAAACTCTTACTATCCTCAGATAAAGATTGGATGCGAGACTCTAATTCTAAGATCTTCTCTGTCAGCCTAACTATTTCCCTGCATTTATCGCATATAAAGCCCTCGCAGCTGACAGAGAAGGCTAAGCTAAACATATGACATGAGGTGCAAGTAACAATAATAGGAATAGAAGCCATAACTCACCGGATTTGAAGTGCAATTCCAACTTACCAAGGTTGCTCGATGGATCGTAGTATACTCGCTTAAAAAGAGAAACAGTTAGCACACAAGACAAACCAGAGGCAAGATGATATTCCACAGTGTGAACAGAAAGCAAGCTAACACGCTATTGCTATGCTAACGGCGTTAAGTTAACTATCACTTTTGGTTTAGACTCTTCCAAGTAAATAACAGGAACAGGGTTATTGAGATATCAGGATAAGTTAGCAACGACAATAATAATTAACGAAAATAAAATACACTAATATTAGAGCGAAGTGGTAAGAGCACTGATACAAACAAGCTGCCGGCAGCGATGCAGGAAACAGGAAGCAAGTAACAAAGAAAAATAAGCACATCCAGTTCTTAAGTAACATGAATAATAATTTAATATATATGAAGACTTCCAAAATTAGATTTTTAATTTCTGTTTTCAAAATTTTAACAAATTATGTTTTTTATGGTGCATTCCACTTAATATCAATTAAACTGTAGTTGGTTTAAGCCATAATAACTCGAAAAATGCGGCAATCTAACACAAAAAAAACATGATAAAAAAAGTTTGGAACCAAACTCTTCTATATTCTAATATATATATACAGTATATATAATAATATAGTGTGAATGTGGACACAATTTTAAGTGTTTGGTTGGTGTTGGCCTTAAATCCAACATACTGTAAACCTTAAATACAATAGATTAACCCACCAAACTAATGGATACTAAAGTACTCTGTGTTCTTAAATAGTGTAATCTATTACAACAAATAAAAATGGAATAGAATATGAAAATCTAAACTCAAAACGGGTGACTTTTCTTGCATTTTAATTACTTTATTGCTCATTTGTTGAGGGAAATAGATAGTTTTTATTGTCCCAACGGAAATTTCTTTATTAATAATATGTATTTTACCCTCTCCCCAGATGGGCCAGACTGGTGCTCTGTTGTTTGAGTATCGTTGCCCAGAGCATTTGGATGTTTGGAGCGTAAGTGACGAAGCATTGAGGATGTATTATTGGAATAAGACAAAGTTTGCTCGCATATCAGACATGACACTTTATTAGCAGTGTCGAGGCTGAAGTGTTCCCACACAGAGAACGGGGTCTCTTGCGTGCATTCTCCATTTAAAGATCAAACACACTTCTGCACGTGTAAGCTGCAGAGAACCGAGGACGGCGTTTACTAACAGAAAACCAGTTTGTGGTTGAAGAGACACTTTTATACTTTTTGGGAACAGTGTTAAACCTGCAGTTTACTTTTTGACAGCAGACATTAACATGTCATGGTTTTAAATAGTACTTTAATTAGCAATACAAAATGATAAAATTATATAAATTAAATATATAATTATAACATTCCTATGGTTCAGCGCAATCGACGCGCTTTGAGTTTGATCCCTGCGTGACGTGTCAGTGAGGTCACGAAGCTTCGTTTCATCAGGTCACGTGACAGACTCATTTCAAGCAATGCTCCGGAACACTGTTTCGAAGCACTACGCTAGTGTGTCGAAAACTCGATACGTGTGTCGACACGGGGTGTCGAGCAACCCATCCCTATTGTTTAGTACCGTTTAGTGAGTCCTCGTTCTGTTCTTGTATATTGTTTTCTTGTTCCTGTGTTTTACCCCCGCGTGGGTTTTTGTTTTGTGTTTTGTTTCTTTGTTAAATAAAATCTGTGTTAACCCCTTAATCCCCGCTGCCTGCAATTGGGTTCTCTTCCTGTACGTGACACTATCTAGGCAAAAAAAACTAAGGCATACTAAGGAAAAAGTAATAATAATAATGTTGTATACAATTTGGAACAGAACATCTATGTACAGATTTGTACATTTACAGTATATACACACAGCAAAATTGCCAGTGTTAAAAAAGGTCAAATTAACACTCACAGTGTTTATATAATCCACACTTTGAGAGTGTGGATTATATATACACTGTGTGTGTTAATTTGACCTTTTTTAACACTGGCGATTTTACTGTGCAGTTGTATAAATAAAATATGTATATGTATTTACATAATACTTGAGAGAAGTGGAGAAATAAATGAAAGAAAACAGGTAATAATTTCAACAATTAATGGATATTTCACAATTCCTTATAAAATGTATTAATTTTCCAAGTCTAACAATCAATATTACATATAACTTAAGCTAAAACGCTTTTTTTCTCCATGTATATTTTGAAACATTATCTGTAAAGAAATGTAAACGTTATTTATCTTTTTATCCAGGAAAACACCGCTCCCTGAATCCTGTATGTTTTCATAGTACAGTCTTGCCTGGAGTAAAATGGCGGCACCGGTGACGTACAGCAGTAATGGGCCAAACCTCTCAATGTGCTGTCTATGATTCAAATTAGTCTGAGGCCATTTCACCTGATGCCTTTTATAATCTGAGGCCGTTTCGCTTGATGCCTTTTAGTCTGACGCCCCATTCAGACTGCCAGCGACACTCAGCGTCAAAGTGAGGTGATGTCATTCATTTCAATGGATAGCCGGCGACTTCTGGCGACACGAGCGAGCGACAGTGAACATTGGCGACAGGAAGTGGGCGTGTCTAGCGACACGACAAACATGAGATTTGCTCAACTTTATGCAAATCATGAGTGACTTTTGGATGCAACTATAGGAGTAATGGTGGATTCACGCGGTACGCGGCAGTCGCGTCTGTCCAGTTCATTTTCAAAGGGAAACATGCGTTAAGCGGCAAAATGTGGCCCGCTCCGCAAGCGGTGCTCGTGCATCCAAAATCCTGCTTAAAGTGGCAGAGAGGAGGGGAGGTGTTATCGATCGATATTTAACTTCATGAAAGGGCATTCCCTCCGAGTTTGAATCGACCAATTGACATATTTGCAAATGTGCTATGAAGGCAATAAAACAAAGTTTGTTTTATTGCCTCATAACACATTTGCAGATATAACTCCAGATTATTAAACACTGCCCGTCAAAAAATAAATCACACACTCTAATATTTTAATAGACCGCCTTTAGCTTTGATTACGCCACTCATTCGCTGTGGCATCGTTTCGATAAGAATGTCAATTTTTTCCCGTCCAGAGTTGCATTTATTTTTTGCCAAGATCTTGTATTGATGATGGGAAAGTCCGACCGCAGTGCAAAGTCTTCTCCAGCACATCCCAAAGATTCTCAATGGGGTTAAGGTCTGGACTCTGTGGTGGCCAATCCATGTGTGAAAATGATGTCTCATGCTCCCTGAACCACTCTTTCACAATTTGAGCCTGATGAATCCTGGCATTGTCATCTTGGAATATGCCTGTGCTATCAGGGAAGAAAGAACCCACTGATGGAATAACCTGGTCATTCAGTATATGCAGGTAGTCAGCTGACCTCATTCTTTAGGCACATAATGTTGCTGAACCTAGACATCCAATCCAATGGGAGGCTCTTACCTGTTTGCTTAGTTAAATCCAGGTGGTGACTTTTTTTGGACGGGCAGTGTATAAAGAGTATGAAGTGTTCTATGGTCAGACAACAGTAGTATATATGCGGGTCATTGTGTCAAAATGATTGACAGGTATGATTGATGAGGTCATTGACCTTTGCGGGGGGGAATGGGGGGGTTGAATTACTTCCGGACCACCCACGTAGCGAGGGACCGCCCACTTTGCGTTGACCTTTGACCGTATCCTCCCCCGTAGTGAGGGACCGCCCACGTCGCGTTGAACTTTTGACCGTATCCTCCCATATTGTAGGGACATCCCATTTTGCTCCCTTTTCCGGGGATCATGTTTGGACATGTTTTTATGAGGTTGACGCGTATCTTTTGCATGAATGATGAATAAATAAAGCAACAAGTGATTAAATAAAGGCATGAATAAGCAAATAAACGAATAAAGCAACGAATAAGTAAATAAAGCAACGATTAAATAAATAAAGAATTGGTTATATAAAAGATTAAAGCAACAAATGAATAAGTAAATAAATAACACAAGGAATGAATAAGTAAGTAAATAAATGATTGAATAAGTAATTAAATAAAGCATTCCATGTATGTATATATAGGCTATGATAAAATTTACGTTGGAGGAAAGACAGCGTTGGACGTTTTAATCTTCTATGATTTGTTTTACATCGATAGTGTGAAATTGACCCTATTCATGTCCTTAAAGGTTGACATGCTACGAGCGGATTAACTCGACACAGCGAAGCGTTGTTTACGATCGGCAGCTGTGACTTTCGCTCTCGTGGTATGTGGCACTAATTGAGCTGTGGGATCCACTGTGTGTTGCTAAAACATATCCGCTTTATTCCTCATTATCTGTTTTTCATGGAGGGGCCTCCATGAAAATGGCTTGACCAAATAAATGTTTGAATGCATGCACAAGTGTTGACCAAGAGCAGTTATCTTCCAGCGTTCATGTTTCTGAAAAATGAAAAAAAAATCTGAGTATCCATTCTTCAAACTGTGTCTACAACACTGTATAATTAAAGCACACGCCAACATGTTTTTCCTATCTGCATGGAGCGGTGTCTTTAAATGGTGTCCATGATGTTCCCCCTATCCTGACTGTTTTCCTTGTGTCTGAGAAGATGCCAGTGCGTCCACCAACCAAGGGTGAACAAAAAAACATCTTTATCGCTAGTGTTCATAGCATCACAGCAGGCAGTTGGGTGATTCCTTAAAACACATAAAGCAGATTTTGTTGTTGTTAAACAGTTTGCTTTAGATCCAAACTTTACATGCACAAAGTATACGCTGAATCACCTTTTCTTCATTTTATCCTCACCATTTTCTCATGTTTTGTTTTTGAGTGTCTATTGAATATACTAGGCTATTTTCTTACACAAAGCAACTGAGCAATAGAGGTCTTCTCTGCAAGGATATGAAGTAGCTTGATTTTTTTGTATATGTAAGTAGCTTTATATTTTTTTTCATACACAGCTTTATATATATTTTTTTTCATACACAGCTTGGACAGGTTGCGTGCTGGATTGTGTACTACAGGTAAGTGGTAAAATGTAGTTAAATTTAGGAAACTTTTGACATTAAAATAAACTTAAAAAGTGGCTAAAGCATGCAAGAAAAATGGTCAACTTGTGCAGACAATACATCATCTGAACCGCTGTGAATTGACTTCAAATGAGCAAAACATACTGTATAGTGCTCTCAAGATAGAGATGCTCTGGTTTCAGCTCTTAGAGTGTTTCTGATTTAAAGGATTGGATGGACTTTTTTTACTTTATCATATTCAGCCAAATGCTTGTGTTTTCATCTTTTCTTGACTGCTCTATAAGTACTTTCAAACACACATTGCATTTTAATTTGCCTTCACCTTGTCTTTCAGTGATGTAGACTTGCATCGGCATATGAAGGTAAGCCCACATGCATTACCCATTCCAAATCTCACATGTCAGCAAATGACAGACATAAAGATACACTTCTTAAACTGCATGTCCGCTATA
>NW_026634173.1:202931-213935 GCF_024868665.1 Triplophysa rosa
TTTTTTTTTCTCCATTATTCATCATTGGAGTTTGGGTTCCTCGCCACAGCAGAGCAGTGCAGTGTTGGCTTGCTCACCGGGAGACTGCATTTATTTATTTATTTATTTATTCATTTATTTATTAGATATTATTTATTAGATATTATTTATTATAATGATCTTGCTTGGTCTATAAACACCGTGCACTGTGCTGTGTTTTACCTTTCTGTGTTTTTCTAATTTGCTCCTGTAAAGCTGCTTTGGAACAATGCACATTGTGAAAAGCGCTATATAAATAAAATTGAATTGAATTGAATTAAAGCAACGATTAAATAAATGAAGAATTGGTTATATAAATGATTAAAGCAACAAATGAATCAGTAAATAAATAAAACAAGGAATGAATAAGTAAATAAATGATTGAATGAATAAGTAATTAAATAAAGCATTCCATGTATGTATATATAGGCTATGATAAAACTTACGTTGGAGGAAAGACAGCGTTGGACGTTTTAATCTTCTATGATTTGTTTTACATCGATAGCGTGAAATTGACCCTATTCATGTCCGTAAAGGTTGACATGCTACGAGCGGATTATCTCGACACAGCGAAGCATTGTTTATGATCGGCAGCTGTGACTTTCGCTCTCGTGGTATGTGGCACTAATTGAGCTGTGGGATCCACTGTGTGTTGCTAAAACATATCCGCTTTATTCCTCATTATCTGTTTTGTTTAAATCTCAAACCATTCTCACACGTGTATAATTGTACAGGGGCCTCCATGAAAATGGCTTGACCAAATAAATGTTTGAATGCATGCACAAGTGTTGACCAAGAGCAGTTATCTTCCAGCGTTCATGTTTCTGAAAAATGAAAAAAAAATCTGAGTATCCATTCTTCAAACTGTGTCTACAACACTGTATAATTAAAGCACACGCCAACATGTTTTTCCTAACTGCATGGAGCGGTGTCTTTAAATGGTGTCCATGATGTTCCCCCTATCCTGACTGTTTTCCTTGTGTCTGAGAAGATGCCAGTGCGTCCACCAACCAAGGGTGAAGAAAAAAACATCTTTATCGCTAGTGTTCATAGCATCACAGCAGGCAGTTGGGTGATTCCTTAAAACACATAAAGCAGATTTTGTTGTTGTTAAACAGTTTGCTTTAGATCCAAACTTTACATGCACAAAGTATACGTTGAATCACCTTTTCTTCATTTTATCCTCACCATATTCTCATGTTTTGTTTTTGAGTGTCTATTGAATATACTAGGCTATTTTATTACACAAAGCAACTGAGCAATAGAGGTCTTCTCTGCAAGGATATGAAGTAGCTTGATTGGCCGGCTGGACAGGACCTGGCGCCGGCTGGAAGGCCGGCTGGACAGGACATGTCGCCGGCTGGACAGGACATGGCGCCGGCTGGATGGCCGGCTGGACAGGACATGGCGCCGGCTGGATGGCCGGCTGGACAGGACATGGCGCCGGCTGGATGGCCGGCTGGACAGGACACGGCGCCGGCTGGATGGCCGGCTGGGAGACCAGCTATCACCGGCTGGGCAGGCCTGGATGTCGACATGACAGGACAGGATGTCGGCGGCTGGGCAGCGCTCTCTGGCAGCTGGGCAGCATCTCCGACGGCTGGGCAGCGCTCTCTGGCAGCTTGGCAGCAAACAAGAACAAACACACACAAACAGTCAACTCGACAGGCCTGGGCACCAGCTGGGAGGCCGGCAGGGATCTGCAGCGGGAACAGGACACCGGCGGCCTCAACCCTGGAGGGGAATCCGACGACCTCAACCCTGGAAGGGAGCCCGGTGGTCTCAATCCTGGACGGGGTTCCGGCAGTCTCGACCCCGGAAGGGAGTCCGGCGGTCCCGACTCTGGACTGGAGCCCGGCGGCCTCTACCCTCCAAGGGAGTCCGGCGGCATCGACCCCTCCCGCTGAGATCCCTCTGTCTGCTGGGTCCAAAATGGCTGGTTCATTCTGTCATGAATGGTGAGGGAACAAGGACACAGTACAGAGGACCCAGACGCAGGCAGCGGATAAGGGGTTAACAAGACATTTAATAAAATATAAATACAAAACAAAGACCCACGTGGGGGTAACAAAACAAAACAGGGGAATCTCCAACAGGACAGGACTAAGACTAAATACACCTAACAAGACTAAGATAAACATAACATGACATGACATGAACTACAAATGACTACACTAGACTAGACTAACACAGAACAGGCACTCACCAGACTAACGACAATGAACCAGCACGAGACAGAAGACACAAGGGCATAATAAAGGGGATAAATCAAGAGGGGACAGGTGCAGGACATGAACTAATTAACAAACAATAACGAGGAGACGAAAGGGCGGGAACAGAGACGCCACACCGGAGAGAGGGAGTATATGGAATGCCAAAACTGACTCTCTCCACATAAAACAAGAGGTTCTATCATGGTTCTGCCACTAGGTCAAGAAAAGCAAGACAATGTGGGACAGAACCATGACAATATGTAAGTAGCTTTATATATATATTTTTCATACACAGCTTGGACAGGTTGCGTGCTGGATTGTGTACTACAGGTAAGTGGTAAAATGTTGACTTCAAATGAGCAAAACATACTGTATAGTGCTCTCAAGATAGAGATGCTCTGGTTTCAGCTCTTAGAGTGTTTCTGATTTAAAGGATTGGATGGTCTTTTTTTACTTTATCATATTCAGCCAAATGCTTGTGTTTTCATCTTTTCTTGACTGCTCTATAAGTACTTTCAAACACACATTGCATTTTAATTAGCCTTCACCTTGTCTTTCAGTGATGTAGACTTGCATCGGTATATGAAGGTAAGCCCACATGCATTACCCATTCCAAATCTCACATGTCAGCAAATGACAGACATAAAGATACACTTCTTAAACGGCATGTCCACTATAAACCATTGCTTCGGAAGTCATCATTTAGTTCACACTTCTCTAATAACCTGATGTGTGAATATAATTACTATGATACTATTTGTCTTAATGAACAGATTTACCTTAAGAGCAAATGATTAAATCCTAATACCAAACTACGATATACAACGTGGATGCAACATCTATCTTGCACTAACAACAATTTTGCTCAAGACTTTTTGACTTACATATCCAAAAATCTTTTACACACCTTAAATTGTTTTTCTTTGGTAAACATTTTTATCATATTTTTCAACATATGCGTTTTAGTCGGTACGAAGTTGTCAGGCTTTACACTTATGTTTTATATAAGGTTTTGAAACGTTCTAATATTTATGGCTTTCTGCTTATTCAAGGCTTTGAGTCATCCACACATGTTGGCTTTATACATGTCTCACTAAAGCTAACCGGCGAGATGTTGTTCCGTAATCAATACCAGGAGCGTCTCAAAAGCGAAGTGGCTGAGACCACGTGATTTGCTAGTCCGACGTTGTTTTTCTGAATTTTTCGTGTTTTAGGGGTTATACCATGGGAAAGTAAAAAAAAAAAAAGGTTAGGTTTGTGCAGTTTTTGTAGTGCTTATTGCTATGTCATTCTTTGCTCCCTTATGTTTTACTCCACTTAAAAAAACATTATTTTACCACAAAATAACACCGGAAATTGAGAATAACAAAATAAGGTTTTGTTTGAGGATAAACCTCTCGTCTTGCATTTCTGGTCTCCTTCCAAGGATGTAATGTGAAATATGTACGGAAGTCTGCAGAAGGACATTTATTTTGACATAGAACTGTGTGGCCTGGACATGGCGTCCGTCAAAAATAGGCTAGCTGCGCATTAAAGATCGGGGCAACACACTCAGTTTCTGCCAATCTCATATCAATCTTGAGTGCCTATACAGCAGTATTGCATGCGTCGTATCTTCGAAGAGTATTTAGTTTGATCAAATTTACAAAAGACAGATACAGCTGTACGATTATTTCCGGAAAAACACGAGCTGCTAGAGGTGGGTCTAGTGGGGAGAGTGGGATGGAACTACAGCACGAGCACACAACACATCATCACTAGGGCTGAAACGATTCCTTGAGTAATTCGAATACAAAAAAATCATTGAGGCAAATTTTGTTGCCTCGAAGCTTTGTTTAATCCATTTAACTACAGTACACATGGAACACTGCGTTTCCACATGGACCGTTATTACTGACGCACAGCCCGCTAAACTCTATTCATGTTACAGGGCTCTCAAGTCTCACGCATTCACCGTGAGACACGCATTTTAGTCTGTTCACACGCTCACACGTATTTCTCATGCTGATAAATAACTGATAGCTTATTGAAATGGTGAACTGCTATTTTACTTAGTTTTAGTCTATTTTGCGAGTGTAACTTGTTTTCCGGCTGCAATGAGTCCATCAAACTAGATGCGGACTTGTGGACGCCGAATCCTGTTATTTACACATGTCATCTGGCTGTTCTGCGTGTCTGCGTGAATGAACTGCACAGTTTAACTTGCTACACGCGTGATGCTCATGAATTTGTCTGCGTCTGCGCTGTATGAGGACATGAACTTCACCTCCAGAGTTGCTCTGAGAGTTTATGTCACGAACATGTTATTGTTTGAGTGAAGAAACAGACATACTAAAAAATAAGCGTCTTCCGACAACCTGCCAAAATAAAAGTCATAGGCTATATATTACTATTTAATAGTGAAAAAAAGAAACTAAAACTAATTTATAAAGTAATTGCATCATGCATATGCTGAAGTTAGTTGTTTACCTTTGAAATTATTCTTTCTATTTTTATACATGATTCTTATTTATATATTTGTATTATATTGCGTTTTTTAATTTAATATGGCAATGGAATGTACTTAATGGGTTTAGTTTTCACAGATATTAATGTATGCAATTTCAGCAATAAAAACTTTAATTGTTCTAAAAAGGAAACAATTAGTTGTTTTACTCATTTTAAGAGACATGTCTTATTTTCTCTTGTATATTTAGTAATGCTTTTTATAAAGAAAAAGTACTTATTATCCGAATACCCCATTTAATTGATGGAAAATCAGTAGAATACTCGATTAGTAAAATAATCGATAGCTGCAGCCCTAATCATCACATTAATCCCTTCGTGTTTTGTACATTATGCACATACACGCCGATTGCCAAGAAAACACAGACATATGACTTAGTTTGACTCATGTCCGGCATCTTTTAGCACTGGGACCGTGCCATCTATCAGTTTCAAAGGATCTCTAAATCCAGCGTTATATGCACCGTTTATATAACATCCATCACTGAAATGCCGTGAACAAACAGACACACCTAAACTTCACTATCGCAAGAGGAACGAGCTGCAGCGCAGCCCATCTTGACGCAGTGCGCACAATCTTGATGGTAAGCTGGTCTCGCTCGTCAGTCGGCTGGTGGGCGGGCTGATTCACCTTATCACCTCTTTCGCCCTGTCCAGTTGAGCCGGCCGTCGAGCCGGCGCCATGTCCTGTCCAGCCGGCCTCCCAGCCGGCGCCACGTGTTGTCCAGCCGGCCATCCAGCCGGCGCCCTGTCCAGTCGAGCCGACCGTCGAGCCGGTGCCATGTCCTGTCCAGCCGGCCTTCCAGCCGGTGCCATGTACTGTCTAGCCGGCCATCCAGCCGGCGCTATGTACTGTCCAGCCGGCCATCTAGCCGGCACCATGTACTGTCCAGACTGCCATCCAGCCGGCGCTATGTGCTGTCCAGCCGGCATTCCGGCCGGCGCCATGTCAGTGTTTGGTTTTTTATGTATCATGTTTTTGTCATGTCTTGTATTATGGTTTTTGTCATTGTCTTGTCTTGTTTGTGCCTTTTGGAGCGTCAGGATATCGCTCCTTAAGGCGGGGGTTCTGTCGTGATTCTGCCTTGTCGTGTCATGTCTTTCTTGATCTTGTGGTAGAATCACGGCAGGATCCCTTGTTATGTGTGGAGTGAGTCATTTTGACCCTGTCGGCCTTCAATACTCTCTCCGGTCCTTGTCTGTGTTCCCGCCCTTTTGTATCTCTCGTTATTGGTTGTTTATTAGTTCATACCCCACACCTGTTCCCCTTTGATTTGTCCCTCTATTTAATGCCCCTGTGTTCTCTGTCTGGTGTCGGATCATTGTACTGTGTCGTGTGGGTCTTGTCTTGTCTTGTCAGTTAGTTAGTTAGTCTAGTTTGAAGTGTTCCTTTGTGATGTGTTATTAGTTGAGTCTTGTCAGTTTTGTTAATCTTGTTCTTGTTTCTCTGTTTTGTTATGTTTACCCCCCACGTGGGTCTTTGTTTTGAGTTTTGTTAATTATTTATTAAAAGTCTTGTTAATCCCTTACCCGCTGTCTGCGTTTGGGTCCTCTCTCCTTGTCTGTTGTCTCACCCACCACCCACACTCGTGACAGAAGTTGATCTGGCAAAAAAACCTGTAGTACATACATGGAATAGTTGAAATATTTAAAAGTCTTACTATTACTATGGCTATTGCTATTGCTATTATTTGCTTGCATTACACGCATATGAAAACTGCCACATGTAATTATGTTACAGGAATTATGTCAGTTTTTTATCGTTGCGTGTGATTCCCTTTTTCCGTGAAAGTATTATATCGGCATATCAAAAAGATACATTTTAAATTTAAATTCTATTAAAATGTAACTATGTTCTTATAATGCAGTATGCATTTTTCATCTGTTCAGATTTAAAATCAATTGTTTCCTGAAACAGGCCTAGTCATACCATAACAGTGTTTATGATTCAGACATAATGTGTCTCCAACAACTCAATCAGAACATTGGAAATATCAACACAAGTCATGAAACTCCTCTAAAACTAGACACAATGCTTTGTGTGTGTGTGTGTGTGTGTGTGTGTGTGTGTGTGTGCGTGTGGGAAGGGTAAACCCTACGGTATGGGGACAAAATGTCCACACAAAGATGGCAATATCCAAAATCCTTGTCCTTGTGGGGACATTTTTTGGTCCCTATGAGGAAACAAGCTTATAAATCATCAGAATTAACTTTTGTGAAAATCTAAAAGAGCAGACGGTTGTGTGTGATTGTTAGGGTTAGGGGTAGGGAATATGATATACAGTTTGTACAGTATAAAACCATTGTGTCTATGGAATGTCCCCATAAAATATGGAAACCCAACATATGTGTGCGGGTGTGTGTGTTACCTAGTTTTTTCTATTAGCATGAGTCGTTGTCACTGTTTATTGTAAATGTTTTTACAATATTGTATTGTCTTCATCCTAAATCTTTTTTTAAATTAAACTCGACACTAGCAATCCTTTATCTTTCCTGAAAACACATGAAATAACATTTAAAATATAAAATAAGTTTACGCTTACAATGCTGTCATGCATTAAGTAAAAATGATTCACATTAACTTGTGTAAATGTAAATTAGTACAATTTGTAGAAAAATGTCATGAATCTTGGGTGAGGTGAGACACAGTGACAAGGAGAGTGGACCCAAATGCAGACAGCGGTTAATTAACATGACATTTAACAACAAAGACAAAATACAAAACAAAGACCCACGTGGGGGTAAACAACAAAACAGAGGAACAAGAACAAGACTAACTAAACTGACAAGACTAAACTAATAACACATCACATAGGGACACAATAAACTAGACTAACTAACATGACCAGAACTCACCCACACGACACAGTGCAATATAACAGTACAATGATCCGACACCAGACGGAGAACACAGGGGCATTAAATAGAGGGACAAATCAAAGGGGAACAGGTGTGGGGCATGAACTAACAAACAACCAATAACGAGAGATACAAAAGGGCGGGAACACAGACAAGGACCGGAGAGAGTATCGAAGGCCGACAGGGTCAAAATGACTCTCTCCACACATAACAAGGGATCCTGCCATGATTCTACCACAAGATCAAGAAAGACATGACACGACGACGCAAAATCACGACAGAAAAAAGTTTACACTACTTTATCTGTTTAATTAGTATGTTCATTTAAATTTACCGTTTAGCTTCATATTTAAAAAAAGTTATAGCATTATTAAGCTTTATAAAAGATGTTTAATTATAAAGGTAAATTCCTCAGACTCAAGTTAGACTTGTCATGAATTACGATGGAAGAACCCAATAGCAGGCAGCCGTGGTGATGCTTTAACAGAAAACTTTTATTTAAAGACAAGAATAAAACAAAAACCCACAATGGGGGGACAAAACACTATAACCAAAGACTTCTTAAAAGATAAACAAAAACTTCCCACAAGGGGGCAAAAACGAGAACTAAACAACATAAATCAAATCAATTAACAAAACGGGCAAGGTAGGACAAGACAAGGCAGGAATACGAAAATACAGGAACACTGACCATAAACAAGAGACTACGTGCAGGAAACAGGAAACAATGAACCGACACAGGACTAGAAATACACAGGGTTTATAAAGGGGAAAACTATGGAATTTAAATGGACCCAAAACTCACGCGCATGGAATCCGCGCACGCACGCGCTATACAAACGCGCATAATGATAACCACGCGCGGAAAGCTGCTCCGCGAGGGCGCATTTAAACTCCGCGAGCAAGCAGAACAGTATCCACAAGCGGAAAAGAATCCTCGCGCGGGCGCATTTCTGCTCCGCGAGCAAAAACTCAGTCCCCGAGCAGAGGCTTTGACGAGCGCACGCGCGATTCTCTCTATGCTCTCGCAACTGCTCAACACTTGCTCGCTCGATGAGCTGACTTCTGAGACTTTGGAGGCGGGACAATGCATGTTAAAAGTTACCAATCAAATGAGGTCTCCGCGCATTTGATTGGTAACTTTTAACATGCACTCACCTACATGCAGTCACCTACAGATTACATGTCTTACTACCGAATGATTAGTGTATTACCTTGCCTTAGCTATGTGTTAGTGTTTTAACAAGTGACATTTTGATTTCTTACATCTGTCAACAAAAATTATGCTATCGGAGCAGCACTCCTTAAAAGGCAGAGGAGGAGTCAGAAGATAGAGCGACGTCACATACTTAATAAATATGGGTGTTTTTGAATATTTTGGTTGTTGGCTTGTGGTGGAGGAGGGATGTACTGCAACCCAAAGCTTTGTTACTCCTTTTTACATCTGATAATAAAACTTCTGTTTAATTTTGGAGAAACGTCTCTGTGCAAATTTTTGAACATGCAGGACTGCCTTTAAAGTCCAACAAATGGTGACCCCGAGACGTGATTTGACGAGACGTGATTTGATGAGAGACGAAGGCATTTTCTGCCAATTTCGTTCGGAACGATTCAGATTCAACACACAGGTCGACCTAAAAATAAAAGGTAAGCAGAAGCCTGTTTATTCAAAATTCTGCTATTGAATATACCTAAATTGCTGTGTTGAATTTGATGAACATTCCGAGTAAGTACAAGTAAATTATAAAAAAGAAGTTTTGAGAAATCAGATTTAAAAAGACATTACTGTAAGACGTTGCGTCACATAAGGAAATTGTGAGACGTTGCGTCAATCGTAAATTCTGCGGGTTGAGGCCCTCGATTAAATAAATCGTAAATTCTGCGGGTTGAGGCCCTCGATTAAATAAATCGTAAATTCTCGGGTTGAGGCCCTCGATTAAATAAATCGTAAATTCTGCGGGTTGAGGCCCTCGATTAAATAAATCGTAAATTCTCGGGTTGAGGCCCTCGATTGAAATAAATCGTAAATTCTGCGGGTTGAGGCCCTCGATTGAAATAAATCGTAAATTCTGCGGGTTGAGGCCCTCGATTGAAATAAATCGTAAATTCTGTCGGGTTAGAGTCACGAAGTCGGCGAACTCGTAAAGGAATATTCCAAAATTGTTTGTTGTGTGTTAAATGTCAAGAGTTGAATGTGAAGACTGATAAAGGCGATTGAAGAAAAGACGTTGCGTCACAGAGACTCGTTGAGAAACTGAGACGTTGCGTCGGTAATTAAGTGAATTAATTCGAAAACTGGTCACAAAGACCACCTTATACTATAAATTGGAATACATAAGGCTGTAAAAGATTGTGAACAGTACAATTGTGTGTAAAATGGCTGAATTTCAGAAAGAATGTGATGAATACGGATGTCCGCCAGTAATGGTGCAGTGGCAAAATGTTACAAATATGCTTTTAGCACAGACTGAGCCAGAAGACGGAAAGAAAAGACAGAAAGAGATTGATAAATGTTGGATAGCGTTGTGTGATGATCAAGGGTGGGGCAGAGAGGAAAAAATTGTGACTCCTCTTGCGCCAAAAGTTAGAGAGATGGAAAAGAAAGCCCATAATAAGTTACGTAGACATGTTGAAGAGAAAGACAAAGTTAAGTGGTATAATGCAGGAAAACACAGAAGTGAAGAAGAAAGTTTAAAAAAGAACTTGAGGGTATGGACTAGAGTGGCATTAACAGCTACGGCACTCAGCACACAGAAACAGGACGTGAACATCTCAGCAGCTAGAGAGAGAAATGAAGACAAAACAGGAAGCATTCAGACTAACCCAACAGCTCCTCCCCTTCAGAAACACATACCTTCAATATATCCTTCATTAAGCCATCCTCCGTCATATGAGCCGTCTCACCAGCAGATGGTGGTAGAGATAAACAGTGGAGAAGTAGATGTAGACTTAACAGGAGTTACAAACCAGATACAGGCTTTGGAACAGAGATTTGACCACCTGGTTAAGGCAGTAAAGAAGGATGTGGATGACACATTACATAAAGCCAAAGCAGTCATAAAAGAAGTGGAGAACACTCAGAATAGTGAGGGAGCGGACTCAACTGATGAGGGAGGGGAAGTGAGATGACAGAGAGGAAGAGGATAAGAGTAAGGAACCATTACGCACACCAAAACCAAAACATACATCAACACCCCGTTGTCTTAACAAACAGGAAGAATCACTTAAGGTGCAAATTACAGGAGATATGATTGTAGATGGACCTATAGCAACTAGATTGAGAAGCAAGCAGGGTCCATGGGAAAAAGAGCTTGTTTATATGGTCCAGGTAATCAAATAATGGCACCTCAGATACAGGCACCATTGATGCAGAGACCAGGTGGGAACTTGCAGTACCAAGCCATTGGTC